>NW_021849743.1:1110069-1117720 GCF_003651465.1 Formica exsecta | reverse complement strand
TATTAAAGTACGAGTAATCAGCTTTTGAATTAGATCAAATATCTACATGTTATTTATAATTATAAAATCTGTATACGTGAGAAATTTTCTTTCTTTCTCGATGAATTTAAATCTGATGGATACCGCGTATTTTTCAGGTCCGTCCACCTCAGCCTGCTGTTTATCTCTTCGTCATAGACGTTTCTCGTCTCGCGGTAGAAAGTGGCTACTTGCAGATCGTCTGCAATACTATCACCGATGAACTGTCACGTCTCCCCGGCGACAGCCGTACTCAAGTCGGTTTTCTCGCTGTCGACTCTGCCCTACATTTCTTCAGCTTGCCCGATAACGTATCGCAGCCGCACGAAATGATTATGCTAGATATTGACGACGTGTTTCTGCCATGTCCAGAGAACCTGATTGTAAATCTGAAAGAACGCGAGGAACTCATTCGCGACCTTCTCGCTCAGCTATCCATCAAATTTTGCGGTACTAATGATACTAACAACGCTCTCGGCGCCGGTCTTCAAGCTGCCCTGAAACTTCTTTCCGCCACTGGAGGACGTGTCACTGTTTTCCAAACATGCCTGCCTAATGTTGGTCCAGGAGCCTTGCAGCCGCGAGAAGACCCCAATACCAGAGCGAACAAAGATGTGCCGCATCTTAATCCAGCGACGGATTTCTACAAAAGGTTTGCTCTGGATTGCAGTGGACAACAGATTGCGATTGATTTGTTCTTATTGAATAGTCAATACAGCGATCTGGCAACTTTATGTAAGTAAAACTATTTCTATTGAATACTATTCTTCTAATGAAACGATAAATTTTGCAATAAAACGAATATGCAAGTAATTAATTCAATTCTTGTGATTTTTTAAAATCTTTTTTTTTCTAATATATATTTAATCCCACGATTTAAAAAAATAATAGATTCTCTATTAAATCTTGTCAGATATATTTGAGAAATGAGCATAAGAAATTTTGATTTTTATAATCGGGGAAATTTCTTTCATTATATAAATTAGTAAATGCTGCAATGGTTAAATTTATCTATTCTATTAATCATTAAAATGTATTGTTTATTGTCAATTCATTTATGTTATATTATTTGTAATATTTAATCATTTTGTTATTATATTCTGCAGCATGCATGTCAAAGTTTACCGGTGGCTGCATTTACCATCTGCCACTGTTTCGAGCATCAAAGTTGCAGAATACTGAGACATTGGAAAGATTGCTACGCCGTTATTTGACCAGAAAGATCGGTTTCGAAGCAGTAATGCGACTTCGCTGCACCCGCGGTCTCAGCATCCACGCCTTCCACGGCAGCTTCTTCGTTCGATCGACAGATCTTCTCTGTTTACCAAATATTAACCCAGACGCCGGTTTCGGTATGCAAATCTCTATCGACGAGAACCTCTCCGACGTGCAGAATGTGTGCTTCCAAGCATCTCTTCTCTATACTTCGAGCAAAGGTAATAATATTTATTCTTTTTCCTTTAGAACAATTTTCTCTCACATTTCACATTTCATATATTTATATTTAAAGGTGAACGAAGAATTAGGGTACACACTCTATGTTTGCCAGTCGTGGCGAGTCTATCGGATATTCTACATTCTGCAGATCAGCAATGCATAGTGGGCCTGTTATCAAAGATGGGTTGGTAAATCTTTCACAATTTCATACCGCTTTTAATTATGAATCCTTATATAAAACGTAAAAATTCAATAATAAAATATTTATCTCTAATTCCTGCAACTAAAAAATAAAATTTAAAAAATCATTTATTTAAATATTTATAGCTGTCGATCGATCGCTTCAATCATCTTTATCGGATGCTAGAGATGCATTGATAAACGTTGCTATCGACGTCTTGTCCGCGTACCGACTATCACAATCTTCCGGCGGCGGAGGACTTATCGCTCCGGGAAGTTTAAAGTTGTTGCCATTGTATATCATCGCGCTATTGAAGAGTGTAAGTTATTAATAATCTAAACATACACATAGTTTATATTTAAGCGTGTTCGCTCTTAATTTTTTGTTGCGAATTTACAGATAGCGTTTAGATCCGGCACGAGTACACGTTTGGATGATCGTGTGTTTGCTATGTTTCAATTGAAGACATTACCATTAGCACAGTTAATACAGGTGGTCTTTCCCGATTTGTATCCTATTCACGCACTCGACGACCGCAATTCAAAGGACATTGATGGCAAAGTGTGCCCGCAGCCGCCGCGACTTCATTTATCCGCGGAAAAACTCGATAGTCGAGGCGCCTTTCTTATGGACGCTGGTGACAGAATCTTCATTTACATTGGCAAAAATATTAACCCAATTTTTTGTTCTAACGTACTCGGAGTTTCGGCATTTGTATCTATTCCGGAAGAAATGGTGAGTATTTTATAAATTTTATCAGTTACATTTAAAAAGATTGTAATTTACGGATTATAAAAATTTGTGATCCATCGAAATAGAAATTCAACAATCCATTATTTAAATTTACCTTGCAGTACGAACTACCCGAGTTGGATACAATAGAAAGCGAACGGTTGCGAAATTTTGTGTTTAGCTTGCAAGAGGAGAAGCCGTACTATGTATCTGTACAAATTATTAGGTAAGTACATTGTTTCTATTTGATAACAAAAAGTTATTGCAAATTGCAAGTTATTGTACTGGTACAATTATGCATCTTTTAAGCTGTCTACATCTTGATATATATTTCATATATAGTTAATTAATTTTTAGGGACGACAGCCACTTTAGGACATTATTTATCGAGCGATTGATAGAAGATCGATTCGAATCTGCTCTTAGTTATTACGAGTTCTTGCAACATCTCAAGACGCAAGTGAAAGAATGACCAAACTAAGGAAATTCTTGGATAAGATTAACTTGTGGAAGTGTTAATTATCGAATCCACACACATGAATCATGGAATCATAAAAAAATTGTGTGATTCATCACAATTCATCGATTTTGGGTCTCATTTGGGATATATTGGGACATATCACATGATTCAAGATCTACTTATGCCATCTACTTATGCAGCAGTGATAGCCTTATTGAAAGACACTGACACATCTCAATATGATAGATTGTAATTATTGTTATTATAATTATTATTATTACATATTACATGTTTCTTTATCATCAATAACTCCAATATATGGATTTACATTCTAGTTGTGTATAACCACTTGGGTTAAGCAATTTCTCAATGCTTTAACTTATATATATATATATCCAGCAAATGATATCCAATTTTTTATGATTTTGTGTTACATGTTACATCTATACGGCATTTTTATTTCTATGAGAGAAATTTTTATTCTTCAAGTAAAAAAATTTTTTTTCTTTAATAATGGTAATTTGTTGAATAGCATCAACAATGACGAGTATAAATCTGTTTGATGAGAGATATGTTTGAATAGAATATTTTCTTCAATTATATATTTGAGTTTTTTCTTTCTCGTTCATCGAAGTATCGTTATTGTCGCGAATTAATACGCAAGTGTTCTTATCTTAAATACCACACACATGTAGACACACATCTTCAAAATCATCAAAAATATTATTTACGCATAATTATACAAATATTATTTATTAATAATTATATGCAATGGAAATGGTATTAAATGAGTGCAATTTTGCATTTTTAATATAAGTAATAAAAGTAAAATGAAAGTGTGTGTACTTGCATGACGTGTGTCGCCAAATGAAAATATTTAATGGTGATAAACAATGCACTATTTGCAATTTAATCACCTATAGGCAATAAAACGAACAAGAGGATAGTAACGACTCATAAAATATTATATTATCAGTTGCTGTATGTAATTCTTCAAACAATGACAGGTTGTTAATCCATATTATAAGATTAGACATTGCAACAAGCATACTCGTGACGACAATTTCAAACAGTCGATAAACGTTACGATTAAAAGATATTGCAACTGAATTATGTAACTTATTAAGAATAGGAGATGCAGAGAATAATTTCATGCAAATGTAAAGTACTAATCGATCGTCGAAGCAGACATAAACTCGCCTATAAAAGATTATAAGAAATAAATAATGGTAAACGAATATATAGAATGGCGAGTGTATAGTAAATAAAAAAATTAATATTGTAAAATAATCATGCTGTTCGTACTGTATCGTACTGCCAAACAGGTTTCCTGGCATTGGTTTCTTTTTTGTCATTATATTTTACGATTTACTAAAAGCAAAAATAGCATGATGATTTAGTCTATTATTTAATAATACATTTATATGTACACACCACACAGACACACATACATATATACATATATACGCATAAATGCATTACATATATTGTATGGGAAATAATTGTACATCTTCTAACGAACCCTATCCGTGTACTACCCAATTTTTTATATATCACCAATTGTATATTACAAAAAAAATGCTTCAATTTTTAGTCTGCTATCTCTATTTTTTTTATCAATATAAAATCTCCTAATTTATCCCTACATATATATATATATTACTATTATTTTGGTCTCTGGATGTATAAAATATATCGCGCGTATGGATATAAAAAGCTATTCGCTATTACAATAATAGATGCAAATTTGTATTGGGGGGATATAGATAACATCGATATATCGTACAACTACCCCCTCTATTGTAGACCCGCACCGATATCGGCGTCGGCGTCGGCGTCGGCGCCGACATCGGAAACGACGACGGCGTCGGCGCTTGACGTTCAGCGCTCCGCGAGGCGTCGGCCGTTTGACTGCGTTATCAGTAGTGGTGCCGTCGTCCACGTGAGTAGGTGAAGGCCTTCGTTATAATAGCTGCTCGACGACCTGGGTAAGCCTTGTTTTGACTGGATCCTTCTCCCCCTGACCCCCTCTCTCCTCTCCACC
Organism: Formica exsecta; assembly: GCF_003651465.1. Taxonomy (NCBI): domain Eukaryota; kingdom Metazoa; phylum Arthropoda; class Insecta; order Hymenoptera; family Formicidae; genus Formica; species Formica exsecta. Next base: position 1,112,848 of record NW_021849743.1, on the reverse strand, counting down.
CTCTTTTTTTTTCGAGTCCCGCATCGACCGGGCCAGGCCGCGATTTTTCCATCCACCTTTTATCCTCGCATCTTTCGCGAGCGGCGGCGACAGCCGCTCGTCGAACGGGGGTTGATAAAACGTAGAATGGAAATTTCGGCGAGATTCAAATAGAACGCCACTGAGTAGGAGAGGAGTCTCCCTCTCCCTCTCCCTCTCTCTATTTAGTATTAGCCATTTTTAATGTTAATTATAATAAAATTATAATAAAATTTCCTGCTAACTGTTAATTTTCTGAAAATAATTAAAAAAACAAGGTAGTATATATTAAAAATGTATAACTTTGTCTTTATTATTTGCTTTCATTATATTGTCTTATAAGACACAATATAATTATTTTATTTTATAATACAGACATAAATCAATAAATTTTCAGAAAATTAACCGTTAGCAGCAACTTTGGTAAATATAGCGAATAGGGGACCCAAACTTACAAAGTACATGCTACATTGTAAAGCAAAGTCCACCTTGCTTACATGTGGGGGGGGGGGGGGGGGGGGGGGGAGTATAGGTTCGTGAGAGAAACAGTTGTGACGTCTTATGTTTAATGTTTAATAAATCTGTATTTCGGGAATGCAATCGCCGTTATTCTCGATTTAACGTACGTTCCGCCGATAATCGCGAGATGACTCAATTCTTTTTTTCTTTCTTAGTTTAGCTAGAGAATAGCCTCTCCTTCTTTATATGATCTCGCGACAAACGCCGAATTAATTCGGCGAAACATGGAGGCGATGTTATAATTATTGTATTATATGCGCGCGTGGACTGATTTATATAAAATAAATAAGAGACACGAATTATGGAGAGATTTAAATTATTCTTGTGTTCTTTATATATGTATTTTTTTGCATTAAATAATTTATCATCGACTGAAGTGTGTGTACGATGAGTTAAGAAATTAGAAACATCTTCTAAAAAATTAATTATAGAACTAGATGACATTCGCTAAAAAAAAAAAAAAATAAAATACTATACCATGGTTCAAGGAGGTATCAGATATAAACTTTGTAAACAAATACATGATCTCTAGATAGGGTTCGTACGTTGGTGGAAGGTTAATTGGTCAGCTCCGGGTGAAACTATGTTTAGTAACAATTCTCTCTACGAGAGATGATATTTCTCTATTTTTATCTCCTTATCGTTGCGTGTCGCGGGTGAATTCCCGCCGTGTTTTTTTTTTGTTTCGATCATAAATTTACGCGTGGCCTTTTCCAATCTATTAGTATATCCTACTTTAATAGCATTGAAATTTTTTTGAAAGTCCCTGCATCCCGTTTCGTAATGTGAATTTCGCTAATTCGCACGGTTGATCTAACCGCATCGCAACGACGCGATAATTCTCCTCGGCACTTGGAAAAAGTTTTTTTTTTTTTTTTTTTTTTTTTTTTTTTGTTTGCCATGTCCGTCCTAGCCGAGTGTGTGCGCGGGATAGCAAATATTTGTACATGTTCGCGCGCGTTGCTCACTTTCTCGATGCAACACGTATCCTGAGATGCGCGAGAAAACCATATAACGAGAGAATATGTACTTAAATGTCGTCGAAATTCTTATAAATTCGTAAGTATGTTTGCTTTCTAAAAGACGACGTGATACAAGATTTTTTTAAATTTTAAATATAAAATGTAAGCCTATATATATCATATATGTGTATTTTGATTTGCTCTGCTAATGATAATCACTCTGGCCTCCATACCATTAATAATATATATTCTAACTTCAAAAAATGATGCTGTGTTTATTCAATTCAACGAAACTTCACAATTTCATTTTCTATCAGTCGCGTCGACTCAACAGTTGTCTCGATTCTCGATCTTATTTCGCGTGACTGAATTCTATTCGCGGTTAAAATTAATAATATCTGAAAAACTATGTTCCCTCCGACGGTTTTTGTCAGCTTGAAATTTCGAGCTTAAAATATAGGGAAAATAACAATGGTCACGACAGTTCAGACACGTGTTGGAGCAGGTCAAAAGTTCACTCTTGGCTCCGACGGGGATATGACGCTATATACACAGACACGTGTATTTGACAGGTAAATACGTTGAAATGTAAATTTCAGATTATCGAGATGTACGTACTGTCGAATGTCACGCCCTGTATCCGCGCGATATGTACACGATACCGTCTCATGCCGTTGTCGAAAAGATCGATACGCATCGCGCAAACCCTCTTAAAATACTCGCATCATTGTGCGTAAGGTACGACACGCAGGTCCCGAATTTGTCAAAAGAAAGCTCGATCGATTCGACTTTGGGGCGCGGGCGTAGAAATGTTTCGAGCGATATTAAAAGCTTCGTAATCCGCGCGAGGAAAATTTAAATCGAATCCCATATCGAGGGATCTCTCTCTCTCCCTATCTCTGTTTTTGTGTTACAGAAGGTCTTCACCCTGAAAATGGGAACGTAAAGGATGCTGCATATGAGGGCGGTTGATATTCTTCCTAAAGCCCGTCATATATCTTGGCCCGTTAATTAATTGGGCAATGACCAATGAGCACGCTTGGGATAAGTACAAACTAACATAACGGAAGGCGATCAGATCGCTTTCGCAAGTCATCGATCTTACATTATTTAGCGATCGATAGGATGGTATCGCGAGGGCAATCGAGAGTGTCGTCTAGTCGTATATTAATGGATTAATGTAACGCTCATTGCACTCGCAAGCGAAGACAATCGTAGTTGATTAATTAGTTATCGAATTAATATAAATATATAGAATACATATATAAAAAAAACATATA
>NW_021849743.1:1108394-1109802 GCF_003651465.1 Formica exsecta | reverse complement strand
TATATATAAACATATAAATATATAAACGAGCTATATAGAGCGAAAATCACAATCTCTATTATTTGTTGAGCATCGACTAATATTGTATGTTGTTTAATTATTGATCGCCGGATCGATCATAAGTACATATATCGATACACGAGTACCTTGCACATACGATAACTAATCAGTTGTTAGGAAACGCAGAAATCTAAAAGATTTATGCTCGAGATATATAGATACTTCGCATTGGAAGATTCAATGTTGTGAAGAATTCAAAAATTTAATGGTGTGATAAGAATTCTACATACATATATAAATTTAAGTACTCGAGCTACCCCACGTCCAAACGTCCGACGATAAAAGAATCGGATAAGCTTAATTAATCCAAACGTCCGTATGAAGAAATACGAATTTATGTGGATTTAGAGAATATAAAGAATTAAATATTTAAAAAGGATACACACAGTAGAGAATACACAATACACACACACGTATGTATTTAAGGAATCAAAATCTCGAATGATAAAACGGTCGGCAAAGCTTTAGCGATCGAATGATATAACGTAGTATAGTACGAATCGAAAGATAATGATATATCAGGCTCTACGGGAAATGGAGCCGCATATAAATATGCATAAGCAATGATTATTGTCTAATTCGAATTGCGAACTTCTCACAAACAATGAATCTTGAGGTGGAATTGATCGCGGGGGTTATCAAAGGCGGTTCACCCCCCGCGCATTTACCGGCACCGAGGCTCGTCAAGATATTTATCGCCAGCGAAAGAGATGGTAAGTCCCAAAAATTTCGAAATTTCAACGAATTTTACTCGCGGTATGAAATATATGTGAGTCCAATATAAAATTTATTATAAGGTGTCTACTTATTTTTTTATCACTAAAAATTACAAAAAAGATATGTGCTGCATATTTTATTAAGATGTTGAATGTATAAATATATATATATATATGTTTATATATTCAATGTCTTAATAAAAAAATATATTCTATATTTATAATATATTTTAAAAACATGTTTTTTTTACAACTTGACTTATCAGCGAATTGCTGACTGTTGAACAATTTTCAAAGAGAATTTTTTAGAAACTCTTTGAGTTGTTTTTTAAAAAATTTACAATTAAATTTTATGAGAATTTCCTGACTTTTTCAGGTAGAAGAGAAATCTTTGAGAATTCCAGATTTTCCATGTTTTTTTTTTAGAAAGTATATATAGACACTCATCTGTATTAAATAAATATCATCATATTGAATAAGATTCAGAGTGTCTCTCAATAACGTTGCAATAAAGTTGTCACATAAACGCGATGCAATATCGGTATAAAGCCTTCCCGGTAGAGAAAGCCCCTCAATAACGTGAAATTAAATTCATTCGATATTTCTGCCGGCTACAGATTTTACGGAAGAGC
>NW_021849743.1:1097659-1107995 GCF_003651465.1 Formica exsecta | reverse complement strand
AAGAGCGCAAACAGCTGCTGGAGGTGATCGGTCCGGAACTGCAATCAATTTATGATGATATGGGAATCGAGGTCAGTAAGTGAATTCATTTATTTTAACGATCGTGTGTTTGTTGACCGCTTGCCTTGCGCAGGTGCTTCTGGTGGACATGCAATACGGAACCGGTGATAACCCGGATACCAATCCACGTCTGGCGGAATTTTTCTTAGAAGAGATAAATGCGTCTCACCGACATTCCCGGGGATGTTTCCTTCTGGTAAGAAATATTCGGTGTCGCTATCGATCGGCAAACCGTCACCACATTTATTTTTCATTACCGCGTAGAATCGTAAATTGTATGCGCATATCCTTTCTCAAATAACATAATGGAATACTCCGGTTATACTGCAATTGCTACTGTACGAAAATATTTATATCTCATTCTCAAATGATTTCTCTTTCTCTTATTTTATTTTGCGAGTATCTCATCCCATTCTCTTTTTTCGTATTTTCTTTTCTTACATCTGCTCAAAATGCAGAGATATAACTCGTTTGTCCATTTGTTATCCTTTCAGCTGTTGACAGGAACAAATTATACCGTAGGGTGGATACCAACGGAATTGAAAGAAGCTACCTTCCAAACGCTTCTCGCACACTGCGCTCTTCTTAAAGATCATTACGAGCACAACGGGCACTCTTATGTTTTGAATGCTAATAGGTAACACTTGATGTTTAGAATCGTCCTTCCCTTTTTCCACCTACTTTTGAACCATTACAAGTTGCATGTGAACAGCGTGCAAACCGCTCAACAAGAATGGCAGAAGGATCAAGAACCGAGCCTACGGCTGGCGCTAAGGACCGCCGCGGAATGCGCAATTGTGGAGCAACCGGACAATCAGGAGTTGAGATATATCTTGAAGAGTACGATGGAGCGACAGCTGGAATACGGCCTAAGTGAGTAACGGTTTAAGATATTTACTATATCTGTAAAATATAAGATTAAACACGCGTAGAGATCCATAAGAGTGATTGCTATTCCGATATGTGTTGCATGCACGTCGTATCTTTGCAAAATCGATATATAAATAACGCAACACGGATCGGATTACCGTCACTGCTCTCGCTGTCAATATTTGATCGACTCTCATATGGTGACACGACGGTGTGGCATGACATATTTCAGGATTGCTTCGATCTGCTATAACGGCGGATTCTGTCGAAGTTTTTCTTTTCTAAAAATAGGAGATGTGCTGATCTTTTGGGTCAAGCATAAAGTGCCCCGCTTAAATTACTCTTCGTCAAACACGCGACGACTATTCTGCATTGTACGTCATAACAAGAGGCTTTTATACGCGAAAGCTAGAAATTGAGCCATTTTGTGCTTCGCTTTAACATCACGTTAATTCGTTTCTTCACTTAGGAAATTTAATTGCTGCTCGAAACGAGTTATTTTTAGCCATCTCGTTGGCTAAAAGGAGATTTATTCTCTGAATATTCCAATCTCGTATTGCGATTAATTGATAGCGATCAAAATTTTAGTCGTAAAAATCGTTTATTTTTGAATACGAGCGTTTGAAACAAATTCCAAAGCTCTCTCATATTGCTATAGACTATAGGTATATACGTGCTATAAAAGACACACACACACAGGAATAATTCACCGATGGTATAATCGTTGGAGCATTGCTATCAGGTCTAGACCAGCAGGGCTTGGGAATAATGGCTGTGATACGCGAATGGACGGGCAATAACGCGCCGAAATATACATCAGCTGGCGAGAAGCTCAAAAATCGCGTTCAAGCTAACCTGCCCCACGATAACGTGCTGCATTTACACGTGGAATATCATAATGGCAGTATCGATACCGACTACGACGTTCACGATGAGTACCTTGGAAAGCTTCGAGAACTAATATTGGACAGGCTGCAGCAGCTAGTGAACGCATCCGTAGAGGCTGATCCGGAAATCAAAAGCCGCAAGAAGATGGTTCAGGAAGTCTACGCCGAAAGTATGGCGCATTTTGCTCTCCTTCGAGAATTACCGTTGGCCGACGAGAATGACGAAGCTGTAGAGCAAGTGAAAAAGCTTATCCTTGCAGGTATAGTTAACTTAACGTTTCAAAATGACAATATATAAATGCAGAATAATAAGGAAAAGGATATAAAAACCATGCTATATATATGTATATATACTCGTATGTACATCTCTAGGCAAGGAGCATAAGCACGGGCCTATCCTAATCTACGGACCCAAATCCTCTGGCAAATCCTCTATTCTTGCGCGTGTCTATCAGAATTCGCCTGACTGGCTCTCGGCGCCGACGCTTCGCATCGTCCGATTGTGCACTGCAACACCTCGATCCGCCTACAGCCTGGAGCTTCTTCGCATTCTCTGTCAACACATTGGTTTTCTTTCCGGTGACAACGACGGTAATCTACCGCGCGATGCCTCCTTTGATCCACTCTACCTCAACAATTGGTTTAGCCTCATCATGCGCCGCATAGAGGAGCATCCCCTTCCGGATCAATTAATTATTCTCCTCGATGACCTTCATCGTTTCCATCCGCTCGAGTGCGATATTGTCGCCGCCTTATCCTGGTTACCGCTCGCTCTTCCCGCGGGCGTCCATTTCGTCGCCACTTCCGCGCTTCCGCCCGAGGGAATGCGTCTCACGCCGCTTCAGAAGGATCGTCTGCGCAGCACTGACATTCTCGTCGATCTACCCGGGCGCATATGCGCAACGCCATGCATCGACGCCGCTTTGGAGCACTTGGAGGAGCTTATTGGACTCGACGCTGCTAATCGAATTGCCTCGATTCTCGCTTGCACTGAGTACGGTCTGTCGGAGACAGAAATACTCGAATTGATCATGCCTACTGGAGGAGAAGAACCTTTGCTCCTGGATGAGAGCCAATTCAACTTCGCGACTTGGTGCTTGGTCAGAAGAACATTCGCGCCGTGGCTCAAAGTAAGTCACAATCGAGCATGCTAGATTAATCGGCATAGATCGACACAGATAATTGTCTTTAATTTCTTTCCACCATTTACATTTCCATATTATCTCTCATACATTTTTATTTTATAAAATATCGTTCTAGGTACGAGTGATGAGCGGACGATTGATGTTCTCCTGGCGCGGTCAATTTCGCGAAGTTGCTCTCAGAAAATATCTTTCGAATCAAGATGTCTCTCGCGGCTACCACGCAGAACTAGCCGGTCTCTTCTTCTCCGAGGACGCCGACAATGGCTCCGACAAATCGCCGAAGAATCCAGCCTCCTCGCCCGTCGCCAAAGAAACCCCGTTTCAAAGCGCGCCGCAAACGCAGGATGTCACATATACGCTTCGACACGTTGAAGAAGCGTGGCTACACCTTCTGCGCGCTTCCGATGTGGACAAGCTGAAGAAACTTGCCGTCTGCGCGTTCGATTTTCTTCTTGCGGCTGTTCAAATGATCTCTGTAAGCTATCTCCGATGTGTCCTCGAACACGCCAGGCGGTATCTCCTCGAACGCGACTTGGAACTCATATATTATGCCGTGAGGAAATCCAGTGATGTCCTTACCAGGGATCCGCTTCAGCTCGCCGCTCAACTCATCTGTTGGTTAAGACCGGTTGCCGAAGACGGCGGTGATCTCGTGAGTCTTTTTTTATTACCTATCTTCTAACAATAAAAGATGCTATCAATCCGCAAATAAGAAAGAGCTTATTCTACCGCTTCATTAAGGTTAGTAGAATGGTTATGGCGGCTATGGCTTGGTGCGATGGTTACACCGCTCCCTTGCTCGTGCCCCTGAACGGATGGCTACAACCACCTCTGCCATTGCAAATCCGAGCAATTACGTGTCCTCAAGGGGTCAAGTTGATCGAGGCGGCACCATCCGGTCAACACGTCGTTGTTGTGCCTCCGCAAGGAGATGCTCAATTATGGCATGTGATGTCGAGTCAGCTCGTTCATACATTCAAAGGTAAAAACAGAAATATCATTTAATGTAAATTGACGGATTATTTGCAATATTGTTTTTTATTTTACTCCGAGTTTCAAGGATGTCCCCTCCCCTCTCCCCATCATAATTTTTCATAAAATTAATTATTATATTTCTTTTCTTCTAGGACATTCTAGCCCAATCTCGTGTTTAGCCGTCACTCATCAATCACAGTATCTGCTAACTGGTTCCGAGGACACTTCCATTATTGTCTGGGATATGAAGGATCTCATCATGAAACGGCGGATTTGCGAGCACATTGCACCAGTCCTTACTTTAACAACGGCTCTCAACAATTCTGTTATTGTGAGTGGTGGTGAAGATTCCAGAATTATCGCCACTAGCCTGCTCACCGGCGAGGTTCTAATGAAAGTTGATCATCATCGTGGTCCTGTCACTACTATTCGCGTTGATTCAGCGGGAGAAGTCTTGGTTTCAGGATCAGTCGACGGAACTGTGTGTCTTTGGTCTTTGGAAAGCTTCAGTCTTCTCAATAGCATTATTCTTCCTTCTCCGGTGGTCATGTTAGACGTGTCCGCAGATTCAGTTTTTCTTCTAGCCGCTTGTGAAGATCAAAAGCTCTATCTGAGGTCTTTGGCAACAGGCACGGATATTCACACGCTTAGAGGACATCAAGGACCAGTTAAAAGTCTCTGTTTGGCGAAGGATTGTAGAAGAGCTATCGCTGGCGGTACCGAAGGCAGAGTATCCGTGTTCGACATGCATAGTGGAAAGTTGACTAGAACCTTACCCGCTAATCCATCAGCAAGCGTCACTTCGGTTAAGGTGATTAAATGAGAAATCATGGTACATCATTTTTTTCTCATTTATGTCAATTTCGATATATTTTTCTATTTTGTTCAATCTCTGTAACATTCCTATTTTTGTTTCTTGCAGGTAACTGAGAAAGATGATTTTCTGATAACTGGCGGAGGAGGCCGCGTGACTTATTGGAGCTTCCGCGGTGAAGAACCACCACCGAAGCCCCAGAAACCCGGAAAACAGGATTCTCTACAACCTCATACCGCGCCGATATCCTGCTTGGATATTTCTAGGGATGGCGTAATGGCAGTCACCGGCGGTGTAGATTCTTTAGTTAATCTATGGCAGCTAAACACTCATGAGTTGTTGTCCACATTGGAAGGTCATATCGCCAGCGTCACTTGCATCGCATTTTCCGCGTCAGGACTTTTTGTCGCATCTGGTACGTATTTTTTTTAAACGATAATATCTTTTTTTATGATCCAAATTTTGCTGTTAATGTAATTATATTAAATAAAATATGTATAAATTCTTTAGGATCTGAGGACAAGACAGTGCGCGTGTGGGGTTTGACACTAGGGCTTGTCGTAGCTACGTTTAGGCATCAGGCGCCAGTGACCGCTGTCACCGCTATGCTGGATGGAAGAAGAGTGGTCAGTTCGGATCGAGCTGGCGTTATCAGGGTGTGGGCAGCAGATAGTGGTACATTGATCCAGTCAGTTTGCGGACCCGGACGATGTTTTGCTGTCGCGTCCGATATGAGGTAAGACAAAAGCAGATTTGTATGATTTTCTTTATGCTGAAATATTTCTTACCTTGCTTTTCTATCTAGATTTGTTCTTTACATTTGTATATTATTGTTTGAACTTTGATTGCTATTTTGTACTGACGCGTCTCAACTTAATCAATTTGTTACTTCAGATATGCGGTATGCGGATCTGGCGATAATCAGGTGCGTATACTCAGTCTGGGCGTCGGTCCCGAAGAAAAGCATCAGGTATCGCATTCGCAAGATATCACATGTTTGGTAGCAACGCCCGATTCTCAGTATTTAATCACTGGCTCCCGCGATATGAGCCTAAAAGTGTGGCAATTGGTCGGCGGTAAACTTTCTCAGGTGTTGGTGGGCCATACCGACCACGTGACTTGCGTTGCAGTCGCGGTGCTCGACAAGTCCATAGTGGTATCCGGCTCTAGAGATGCCAATTTGATCGTCTGGGACATCAACACCGGAGCTGATTTGCATACTCTCACAGGCCACCTGGGTTACGTAACCTGCGTGCGTCTTTCCGCCGACGGCACTCTAGCTGCTTCCGGAAGCGAAGACAAAAGCCTCATCGTCTGGGATACCAAGAAAGGCACTCCGCTCAGTTCAATCATGCTACACGTACCGGTATTAGGGGTCGAGATGTCTACCGATTGTTCTAGGATGGCAGTGCATTTATTGGAACACAAATGCTTGCCTATTCTATGTCTGCACAACACTCCTGCGCAATATGTCAAGCTGCCGCTGTATGTGGCGCCGCGGGATTTGAGACCGCCAGGACCGAAACGACCTACCAGAAGATTACTGAAGAAAGAGGTTTCCTTAGATACTTATACCTGGCAACGAAAGTATGGCCATCTTACGTCAGGTTATCAATCATTTTTATATAATTTTAATACATTGTTCAAGAGGATCGTGTAATCAAATTTTTAAAAAAATATTTAGATATACGAATTTAGTTTGTGTGACATTTTTGCATTTATTTTTAGATATCAGAGTCTCGAATATCGAGAAACGTCGCTTTAGCGTGAGCGCGTCCATGGAAGAGATCAGCAAGGCAGGCTTAGCCGGTTCTCAACCTGGTCTAGGTCCTGAACAGGCCGCTTTAGCGCAATCCCAACATTTTGATCAATTGGAGGCGCTTTGGAACAAGCAATCGCCGCCGCCAAGACCACGTGGCCTAGCCCGAACATTAACGAAGCAAACTTCGCTCCAGGCTACCCGAATATCCGATTCCGAAGAAGAAGGTAAGCACGGACATAACATTTTTACTTGCCAATTTACTCGAGCGAAAAACTAGCTCATTGTTTACATGAGAATATACAAAGATCAAGTTAAGAATGATAGGATATTGTATTACAGATATACCCGATTAAATGGCAGAATACTTTCTATCGACAACTTTCACGATTGATTGTCGAATATATTTAAGCTACAAAATGTCCTTCCGTGTCATTCGATGCAATAAATAAAGATATCCCCAGAGATAATAGATTAGCAACAAAATACAAGACTTGTTTTATATATATTATAGCACTTTTCAATTCCATAATAGTTTATCAATATACCTGATACTTTATTAATTTTATTTCATTATATTTATTACTTCAAATAAAATTCTTAATGTTATATGTATACAATATTCAAAAAAAGGTATCAGTTATATTATACCAGTTACAAAAAAGTCAATTATTTATTTTGATAATTCACTTCTCACCTGCATGTATGTGCAGTTTGATAATATTTCGCGATAATTTTCCATGCTTTTGGTGCCATGAAGCCTTCGGGAGGGTCTTCACCATTTTTGGCCAAAGCTAACGTAAAAAGAAACAATAAATATTTTTGTAAAGCTTGTGGAGTTATGTGTACATGTATGAAAACCATGTAAATGAAAATAATATAAAAATTATTTGAGTTAATAGATAATTCAAACGAGAGAGATATATATATTTATATATATATACCGCGCATTTTGGTGCCGGAAATAAAAATAAAATCTTCCTGTCGTTCAGCTTCGAAGAAAGACATCTTTTTCACTTTGATGTCGTAAGCGGCTACCCTAAAAGGGATAATTTCAAGATTCCATAAGCCCGGCGCCGTTGAAAGAACGCGCGCCCCATGAGTAGCGTCGTAAAGATTGCCGTCCGGTGTGACGGATTTATCAGGATGGGGCACGCCGGCGGGATCCCTGCCAACGATGTAGAAATTTGCTCCTGCGATCATACGAGCTTTGGCATGCCATTGCACCTAAAAAATGCAAATCAGATAAATAATTTAGCATTTTTTAAATATATTAACAAGGCTTACATATTTAAGAGGTATTGGACGTAACAGAAGTATTGTTTAACAAAAGATGTAAAAATACTATATACTGACCTCTGTAGGACCGGCGTAACACATCGGACTCGGGAAAATAGCGAGAATAGTATCCTTGTGCAAGATACCTTCCTCGAGGACAGCCTGATGCTGTTGTATTCTGATCGGCAAAGGAACATCGTCATCTTTAGTCCATCCACCTAAAGGATGCAGGAGAAGAACTGGTTTCTTGAAGCCACGCTCTTCGACGAGGTATCTTCTGGTGTCCTGAGATGCAACAAGATTATCTATGCAAATGTGACAAGCGAACATCTCCGTTTACACGGAGAGAACTTTATTATTTTGATATAGAAAAAGCATCCACCAACCTGCATCAGCAGCGCATGTCCGTTGTGTATCGGATTTCGTAATTGGAAAGCAAAAACCGCATCGGCGCCAATCTCCTGACATCTGTTCCTGATCTCGTTAGGCGTTAGCCTGTAATGATCTAGACCATCGTTCCACCGAATTCTTTCGATTACTTCCAAGTCACCGCCGACTAACCAATCGCCGGATTCCCGAATTATTCTGACGTACGGATGCCTAGGATCGTTGGTGCCGAATTGCCGACAGCAACGTTCTTCCTTGCGGTGGTGATAAAATTCCGGATTACGTAAGATTGCAAGATCCTTATTTTGATATCTGAGAACGAGCGCACTCGCATCGATATAGCGTTCCTTATCAACGGTGCTTACGGCAAGAACAATAGGGATCGATTGGTTGATTTGAACCCCGTTTTCATACAGACAGTTAAAATGCTGCGTCTGTACGAGAAAAAAAAAACAAATTTGATTCATGTATTCATTTTTCATAATGCCTGTTAATTTTGTAAGACATAGAGCTATTATATAGGATAGGATAGATTTAAACCTACTTGAAGATACTCATTTTCTCTCATAAATCCTTTCAGAGGCGCCGCCCATCCTTCAGCGAGAACTTGTACCCATTGCATATCTATCTCTCCGATCTCCAAGACTGGAAGTGTTCTCATTTCCTTCCGGACATCTTCTACTCTATCCTCTTTCACGAATAGTTCCCGGAAAGGTTGCTTGGATTCGCCCAACTTTGGTATAATGTGCTTACGCTGGAGAAAATCGACGACGAGATCGGTGGATTGTCGAACAGTCGCGTTCTCCGTGTTTTTGAACCCCGTTTTCATACAGACAGTTAAAATGCTGCGTCTGTACGAGAAAAAAAAAACAAATTTGATTCATGTATTCATTTTTCATAATGCCTGTTAATTTTGTAAGACATAGAGCTATTATATAGGATAGGATAGATTTAAACCTACTTGAAGATACTCATTTTCTCTCATAAATCCTTTCAGAGGCGCCGCCCATCCTTCAGCGAGAACTTGTACCCATTGCATATCTATCTCTCCGATCTCCAAGACTGGAAGTGTTCTCATTTCCTTCCGGACATCTTCTACTCTATCCTCTTTCACGAATAGTTCCCGGAAAGGTTGCTTGGATTCGCCCAACTTTGGTATAATGTGCTTACGCTGGAGAAAATCGACGACGAGATCGGTGGATTGTCGAACAGTCGCGTTCTCCGTGTTTACGACGAGATCAGGCGTGACGGGTACATCGTAATTCTGATCGATGCCGGTGAAACTCTTAATGATACCCTGGCGGGCCTTCTTATAAAGTCCCTTGACGTCACGGGATTCGCATACCTGGAGGGATGCGTCGACGAATATCTCGAAGAAGGGCAGATCGGCGTTTCTGTGAATCTCGCGTGCCATTTTCCGATCCGCCGCGAACGGCGATACGAAGCTGCAGAGGGTGATGATGCCGGCGTCCGCGAAGAGCCTCGCGACTTCGGCGACGCGACGCACATTCTCCTCGCGATCCTCTTTGCTGAAGCCGAGATTACGATTCAGACCGGTGCGCATATTGTCTCCGTCCAAACTGTACGCAGGAATTCCCTTTTGTTCGAGGAATAATCATTGAATTTTAATATATTGCAAAATGGAGCGATTAAATTGAATTATAAGATAAATTTATATGATTAAAACATGAAAGCTTTTAGAGAGAAATGATTCTTAATATCTACTTCGAAATTTTTTAATCAATCATCAGCTGTGTTGTGTACGGGGAAGCAATCGCGTGCGAAACGTACTTGAGAAACAAGATATTCTTCAAGCTGGAAAGAAACAGAAGTCTTCCCGGCACCGGAAAGCCCCGTCATCCAAATTGTACATCCACGAAATCCTCGAACAGAGCCGATTGCTTGTCCCCGTTTCGTTCTAGACACATGATGCATCTGCGACGATACGTTAGTCGCTGTTGCCTGCGCCTACGATCGAATACATTTTTATTTTTATTTGCATTAATTTTTAGTCCTTTTTACTTAATATTATCGAGACCCATCGACGCATTATACCTTTTTCATTGCAATAATTTTACTTTTTATTGTCTCACCTCTTTTGGAGAATCCGAAATTTCCAGAACCGACCGCGCAAAAATTCCCATCTTTTTCGATGACGCTC
>NW_021849743.1:1096788-1097119 GCF_003651465.1 Formica exsecta | reverse complement strand
GCTCTTCGTTTACTCTTATTTATTTATTTTTTTGCTTAAATAGTTAATGAATTGTAATTACTGATCTCTCTTCCCGTATGGCAATTAATGAATTAGCGTGAGACACGATACACGTGAAGCGTACGACGGACTGTAGAAAACTGAGTCTTTTGTACGAAGCGTAAACTGCTAGCAGCGAGAAAGTATAAAGAAAGTCACTTTCATTATATATACATTGACAGAAATCTTAAGACACACATATGAATCTCTGTTTAATGTAAAATGCGCGAGCATCGAATTATAGCTATACTTAAAATGCGACAAATCTTAAATCTCTCTCGATTAAATATTC
>NW_021849743.1:1050929-1096782 GCF_003651465.1 Formica exsecta | reverse complement strand
TATTATTTTATCTAAAAATAATTTTTATTTTTTAAAATATTGTTTTATACGAAGAGAAATCGAGTTTATTATAAAAACTAATTTTTTTTTCTGTTTTCTCTCTTTATCGAGAATAACATATATACATACATATGGATATACGTGAAAATATTCCAAGAATAATATATATATTGATTCCTTTTTTTTTTTTTTTTTATTTAAAGGCTTCTAAATATATTCAACTACAATCTCTCGACAGGAATACCCCACACATTCTCGACGCAGGAGAGAATTAAAAAAAAAAAACTGATTATCTTTTGTAAGAAACATATTTTGTTTCTTCTTTGTTCAAATTGGGGGTTGATAAACTCTCCATTATTCGTAAAAAATTCTTTTTTAAATTTCTTTACATTACGTACAATAGAATTTATATATATTTCATTCTACAATAATATATACTTAACAAAAGTTAAAGTATTATATATATATACATATATATATATATATTGATGTGATGGCGCTGGTGTATGGAAAATGGCCAAAGGGAGGCGTATTTCATTTGACAGTCGCAATTCGCAATCGTTCGCGACACATGTGGAATCATTTTATTGTTGTTCACCGAAATTTAAAGAAAGACAAATGACGCTTGCGAATGACAAGTGGAACGCACTTTTGATCATTCTGGAGGAACATCTTTCTGATTTCGATCTTGCGAAAGTGACCAAAATAAACCATTCGCAGTGGAACTAGTGGAAGGCAATTTATAGGTTATCGAATGACTTGAAGACACGTTTTAATATAAGTAAGCTACAGAATAGTAATATAATATGTAATTGAGTTTGCAAAACGATCAAGGCATTTTATTAATTGCGTTTAATTAACTAAAATAGATATTTATTTTGTTTTACATTATCACCAAATTTATCATGATATAATTCTATCGTTTACATGCAATCCCCAACCGATCTTATCATAAAATATTAATTAATAATTCAATGATTATTACAGGATGATGAGGTTTTGCCCGCTATGTATAAAAAATGGCCTAAAAAGAAAAGTCAAGGCCTTTCAAATCAACTTCGAGGAAGCAGTATGGTCTTGTGAGACGGAAAATGTATACATCATTTTTGTTTTTATTCTCATGTACTCTCTTTACACTTCTTCTCACAATTTCGTTTGTATTTCAGTGCCCCTGGCCAATTGGTTATGAAGAAACAACGTTTTTCCAAAGAAACGCTTTTACTTGCGATTGGAATGAAGAACTATCTCCTCCGATTGGTATCCCTGAAGAGAGTATATCTACGACAATGGAATTGTTACTTTATACTCCACCTGTAACTCCTAGTGGAGAGCTTTCCAAAGAATCAACTGACAGTGTGAGCACTGAATATTTAATCAATCCTTCATCAGAAAACAAACTTGATGAAACATTAGTTAAAAATAAAGTTATTTCAACTAAAGAACCTATAGGCTTTCTGCCAACATTAGAACTAAGCGAGCTAGACAGTAATAATATTATTGAAGAAAGAAGGAATAGTACAAAAGAAGAAAATGCAAATATGAGTGTTTGTAAAGCATCGCCTAAAATCACTAATATTCAGAAGACTCAGCTCGATATTACATTTTTATTAAAAAGTGACAAATGTGCTGGTGATAAAAAAATACACAAATATAAACATTCCCCAATAGATGCAACTATGACGAAAATTGCTGAAAATACATTGTTCGAGAATACATTATGCAAAGAGGTTGATTTAGATACACAGTGTAATATAGAAAGCAAGCAGAATAAAAATAGCGAATTGGGTGATAAAATGAGTGGGGCAGAAACAAATTTGAATACAGAGTTATTATTGGAGACTGATAAACCAATGGTTGTTGCAAATAAGATAAATAATATAAATACAACAATTAATTCGTCATTGAATAACTCAGATGTTAATTTAAGTATAGATAATATAATAGAAGATATTTTAAGTACAGAAAATCATATAACTGAAAACATAAATAATGATTGGTTACATTCACTCATTGATATATAACTTAATTTACTATCATTTATTAATGATAAGAAAATAATTATATAAAAAAAGACTGAGACATATACACACTGTAGACTCTAAAGGTTATATCAAGATACAAATGTTGACATAATAAAATGTTGACAAAACTAAAATATTTTGATGCAATATAAAAAATATAATAAAAAGCATTATTACCTGTTTTGAAAAAAATGCATTTTCTTATTATTTTGTATTTTGTTTTACTGTTAACGACATGGTAATACATTTCTCGATATGTAATAGAAAAAAATTGTTAAATAATATTCAATATTTATAGTAAACTACTTGCGATTTACAGCATAGAAGAAAAACAAATCTTTTATAAGCTGGTATTTTCTTAATTACAAAATTTAAAAATGTGTAAAATTGTATAAAAATAACCAAAGTAAAAATTTTGTAAATAATAAAATTCGTTAACTATATTTGTAATATATTAATATTATAAATACATATTGATATAGCATTTAATATACTTTATTGTTAGCGTGAACGGTAATAGAAAATTTACATGAACCCCAAATTGCATCTAACAATTAATAAGCAACACGAGTTGGTTGGTCAGCCACGTGGTAAATGAAAATTCCGCCTGAATCCATCTCCCTTTATCGGCTTCTACACCTACACACAAATGCGTAAAAGATGCGATGCGCTAGCCAATCAATGGCCGCGTTCAGCAGAGAAAGCGCTCAGTTATCGTCTTGTCAACACTTGACGTTGATTCGTTGGTTCTAAATGTAAGAACCAATCATATTCGATTGCTACTAAGCGGTTTTCTCTGCTGAACGCGGCCAATCTTACGCTCTTACGGAAAAGCTGTAAGTTGATTGGCCATGGCGTCGTTTCTTGCCACGTGACGTGGTGTGTACAAAAGTTATATATATGTATTCAATCTCATTGATGGGAAACAACACACCTGCATTATATTTATACATTTATCTACGCTTAACGTTCGGAGATTGATTAATATATAATCTGAAATACTGTATTGAACAAAAACTTGGATAATTTTTCTTTCGAAAAGAAAAGCAAGAAACAAAAAGATGGATTTTCTGGAATATCCGGACATTTTTGCCGAGGTTAAGGGCACTATGGTGAGAACTCTTAATTTTTATATTATTAAATAAACATTAGAATCCTAATTTGCTTAATATGATTAAGAAGCGAGAAGTTTTTATTTTATTACGTGAAATTCGCTAATATTAAACATGATTGATTACAATTCTGGTCTTTTAAGTTTGTTGAGAATATGCGAATCGTTATTTTAGTAATTATTACACTATGTAATTAAAAATAGATTTTTCTTTAAAATATACAAATAATGATTCGTAAAATTATTTTTAAAATTATTTTAATGATTAAATGATCATATGATCGATGGAATCGTTTTCTATCATTATCAGACACCAGGTAGATTAAAGTTGACCGACCAACACCTGATCTTCAAGAATCA
Source organism: Formica exsecta (assembly GCF_003651465.1). Taxonomy (NCBI): domain Eukaryota; kingdom Metazoa; phylum Arthropoda; class Insecta; order Hymenoptera; family Formicidae; genus Formica; species Formica exsecta. The sequence goes on along the minus strand of NW_021849743.1, from coordinate 1,093,290 downwards.
GAGGACTGGTAAAGTAGAACAGATTTCTGCTTCTGAGATGGAGATGGTAAATTATCAAAAATTTATTGGAACCTGGGGCTTGCGTGTTTTTTTAAAAAATGGTACTCTGCATCGTTTCAAAGGCTTCAAAGAAGCTGACCAGGAAAAGATTGCCAAATTCTTTTCTGTCAATTATAAGAAAGATATGTTGGAAAAGGAATTGAGTTTAAAAGGTTGGAATTGGGGTACCGCAAAATTTACGGGATCTATCTTGAGCTTCGATGTAGGTCATCACACTGCTTTCGAAATACCTCTGTATGATGTATCACAATGTAATACGGGAAAGAATGAAGTGACCTTAGAGTTTCATCAGAATGACGACGCTCCGGTCAGTCTAATGGAGATGAGGTTTCATATTCCTGTTAGTGATAGTGTCGACCAAGACCCTGTCGAAGCATTCCATCAACAGGTAAGAGAAGATTTATTTAAATAATGAGCGAATATACTCACATACTTTTAATTCAATAAAAAGAAAAATAATTTATTTATCATTCTTAATAGGTGATGGATAAAGCATCTGTGATCAGTGTGAGTGGCGATGCGATTGCTATATTTAGAGAGATTCACTGTCTAACGCCACGTGGTCGTTACGACATCAAAATCTTCCAGTCTTTCTTTCAACTGCACGGCAAAACTTTTGACTATAAAATTCCCATGTCAACTGTCTTGAGACTTTTTCTATTACCACACAAGGATAGTCGGCAAACGTTCTTTGTCGTGAGTCTGGATCCTCCCATAAAACAAGGTCAAACGCGATATCACTATCTGGTTCTCCTGTTCAATCAAGAAGAGGAGACCTCTATCGAGCTTCCATTCACTGAAAAAGAGCTAAAAGAAAAGTACGAAGACAAACTAACGAAGGAATTAACAGGACCGACATACGAAGTACTTGGCAGGGTTAGTAAAACAAGAGATTAAAATCACGCTTTTTTTTCTAATATTTACATCTTTATTTTAACATTATGTTATTTGTTTCGGCTAGGTGATGAAAGTAATTATTAACCGGAAGATAACCGGACCTGGACATTTCTTGGGTCATACGAAGACACCTGCGATTAGCTGCTCTTTCAAAGCCGCAGCAGGATATTTGTATCCGCTCGAACGAGGTTTCATCTACGTGCATAAACCGCCAATACATATTCGTTTTGAGGAAATAGCTTCGGTAAATTTTGCGCGCGGTGGCGGTTCGACCAGATCTTTCGACTTCGAGATCGAACTTACGAGTGGTGTAGTTCACACTTTTAGCAGCATTGAAAAAGAAGAATATGGTAAATTGTTCGATTTCATTACGTCGAAGAAACTTCGTGTTAAGAATCGCGGCAAGAGTGACAAACCTAAATACGACGAGGACTTTGGGGACAGCGATCAAGAGGATGAACCGGATGCTTACTTGGCGCGAGTCAAAGCGGAGGCGCAGGAGCGGGACGGTGAAGAAAACCAAGATTCCGAGGAAGGCTCGACTGATGAAGATTTCAATCCAAATCAAGACGTAAGTGATGTTGCCGAAGAATATGACAGTAATCCCAATAGTTCCGACAGCGACGAAGACTCGGATGCGTCTGAGGCTAGTCATAAAAAGGAGAAGAAAGAAAAGAAAGAAAAGAAATCTAAATCGGCAAAAACAATATCAGAAAAGCCGCGCAAGCAGAGGAAATCGAAAAAAGATAAGGACGCAAATAAACCGAAGAGACCTGCAACGGCATTTATGTTATGGCTTAACAATACACGCGAAAGTATTAAGGCGGAGAATCCGGGAATAAATGTAACAGAAATCGCGAAAAAGGGAGGTGAAATGTGGCGAGAGCTCAAAGATAAATCAGAATGGGAGGCGAAGGCAGCTAAGGCTAAAAAAGAATACGCGGCATTAATGAAGGAATACGAAGCAAGCGGAGGCGGTAAACCTAAAGAAAAGACGGAAAAGACGGGAAAGACGGAAAAGACGGAAAAGACGGAAAAGAAGAAGAAGGAAACGAAGAAAGAGTCCCCTAGCAAAATGATGACTGGCTCGTCTTTTAAAAGCAAAGAATATATCAGCGATGATGATAGTAGTAGCGACGAGAGCAAAAAGTCCGGAAAGAAGAGTTCTGATAATGAAAGCCGAGAAGGAAAGAAAGAGAAAAAAAGTGAGAAGCGATCCAAGGAAGACGAAAAAAAGGCAGTAAAGAAGAAGAAACGAAATCAGTCAGACAATGAAGAAAGCGACGCGGAAGAACCCATTGAGAGCACTCCGCCTTCATCCGACGCGGAATCTAAAAATAGTGATTAATAAATGCTAAAGTATTCAAATCAATATTTTCTTTCATCTGTTTACATATACCGATGTTCATTTAGCGATTTCAAAATTTGCACCATTAAAAATTCTTTGATGAAAGTAAATGACTTTACACTTACAAGAAGATGAGCGGGATTAATATTACATATGTGTAGTATCCATTAATATTTTAATTATGAAGTAAAATATTAATAAGATCTGAATATCGAAACAAACGAATTATTGTTACTAATTTTTCAAATTTCTATTCTCTCAAACAAATATACTTTTTCTCATTAATGAAAAAATTATGTAAAGGAAATTTTTTTTTTCTGTGTAAGGGTTCTTATTTCCGTCTTATTCTCTCTCAGTAATTATTTAATACATAAAAATATTTTCTTTTTATAATTAAAATTGTTTCTTTACACATTTTTCTCTCCACACAATCTAAGAGCTAAGAATTTAATAAAACGTTTGCACAAATTAAACAAATAATTAAATTTATTTCATAGCACACATATGCATTATACAATTTCTTGTGAAATATATATTTTAATATTTAATGCTACGAATGAAATCTATAAAATATTCAGTTTAAAACTCTATCAATTATTCGGTAGCAATACATATAATAGTCTAATTAATCATTGTTTCATAAAAAAAAAAAGTAGAAATAACATTCAAAATATTTGCACTCCTATTGTTAACAACTTTTAAAGAAGATACGTAGGAACCAAGTACATGTGCACATTTTCTTGTCAACTATGTGGTTTCTTTTCCCTTTCAGTTTCTAAATAATTCGTCTCTATCTCTTTAAACTCAATGTGCTGCTCTTTCATGGCCTTCTAAAACATGAGAATGCATAAAATTATTACACATATGTTGTCTTTTGTAAGCTGTATTTACAATTTTAATAGGTTTTTATCAAACATTCAGCAGTTTACACAAGAATTTGATCTGCGAGAAGGGAGACTCGTAAAACTTACCGCTACACAATCTTTATAGACTTTAAGCAAGGAGGCACATACTGAATCATTGGTATCGCCTTTTAAAAACTTTTCAGAGAACCAACTATTAAAACAGGCATCGTATTTCTGTTTTAACTCACTGCAATGCTCCATGTTGCACTCTTGCTTTCTCTCCCTCTCTCAGTTTCATGCGTTACACGTTTGCAGATTTCCTAAAGATACAAGCAAGATACAATTTGGTTCTAATTACCTTAATACACTGCTGATACATTTTGAATAAATGCGAGCATGTGCTGTCACTCGGTTCACCTTTCAAGAATTTTTCAGAAAACCACATGTGGAAACAAGAGTCATACTGTTGCTTCAGTTCATTGCACGTCTCGCCTATGCTGTTCATGAATAAGTATACTGCTCTGAAATCAATTCGCATCAGGTGAAATTTATAAATTTTGAAACTTGGATATAAAAAATGAGAACATGTAATCTTAAATAGATTAGAAAAGTTGCAAGCGTAGAGAGCGCTTCCTAATCTTAACGAAAATTCGTAAAATTCAGAGATGTTACACTCTGCAATACTCACTCGCAGCGACGAATCTCACAGCAAGGATACTTGAATTTGATGGACAAAAAATTATGCTGAATAATCGTACTCTTGGATTATGCCGGTTACAAACGGCGTGACATTTTTCTCTTTTCGATTCGATTAGGTTATCGAACGAAATAGCAATTGGTTTTATTTGATGTAAAACTTTTATGGAGAATCTATATATATATTCACTATCCGACCGGCCAATCCGGTAAGTTTGTCGTATGCAACGATGTTGCCTTTGACCTTGTTTCGTTGCGTATTGGTTTTGAAGCAAAAGCGCGAAGCGAAAACGCATGTACCGAGAAATCCGAAAATATTGGGAGAGGGGGATGTCAGCCAATGTCAGATCAGATATGTCAAGTGTCAAACTGTGCATCATCGTTATCAATTATTATTATTAATTGCTATATCGTCAGAATGAGGATGCTTGATGTATCGTAGTGCAATCTTCATTATTTAATATGATATCGCCATTCGGACGTGTGACATTGTCATTGTTGTGAAATCAACATATTCGAGATCCTATAATTTCTTTAGATTACAGAACACACTTACAATTAATTCAATGTCGTCATTGATAAACTCCTGATACGATAGCTGCTAGCTTTAATCGTGTAGCGATGAGTAGCAAGCATAGTCCAGGAAAAATTACACTGGGGATGATGAAAGGTAGGTTGGAAAAATAGATGTTAACAATTCAAGCTTAATATTTGTAACAAATATTAAGCTTGAATGTATAATATAATTTTCTAAATCTTTTATTATATGTTCGACTGATTTTTGCACTGTTTTTTTTAAAGGCAAGCCAATTGCCACATCTGTACCAGTGATTCATTATCGAGCTAATGACGACGAACTAGAGGAGCTATATCCAAGCTCCTCCGATGAGGAAAAACGTGTCACTTCGGAGTCTGATAAAACAAGACTTCCATCAAGCCCTTCCAAAGGTAGTGAAAATGGCCAAGGATTGGAGAATGGATCGGAGAGACGTTCGACAGATGATAATATATCTGAGGGCACTCCTCCATCTTCAGATCCATGGAAGGTGTTGTCCGAGATCAAACGAAATATTACAAAGACATTTGAAGAGAAACTTTCTGAGATAAAAAGCGATAAAAAGAAGAAAAGATTTAACAAAGATAATTCCAGTATTAGTGATTCAGAGGATCCAGGAGATGTTACGCCAATTGATGAGAATGTCAATGAAAAGCAAGAGAAGGAATCAACTTTATCTGTTGCTCGCAATAAAAGTACTGCTGCGAGATTCGTCGGCTTTTCGCAAGTGAAAACTGGTTTAAAAACCAAAAACTCTCAGGATGAAAGTGTAGAGAGTGGTGTAGAAGCCGCTGAATTTTCCGAATCTACTCCTGAGCAGCCACTTTTTGAATCCCAAGATTGTTTTCGCATCAAGGATAAAAGAAACGATATTACGTGTCATCGAAATCTCTTCAACCAACCAGATGGATGCATTCAGATGAAAGAAGAAATAAAATTTAGTACATTGCTTTTTCATATGAAGGATCATGTATTTCAATTGACAAAGCAGTTAGCTGCACTGTTTATCCTTATGTTTGCTTTCTGCTTTATGATTCCATTGCCTCCACACTTGGTTGGTTTCTCTATAGGAGTATTTGCCACGGTAATAATATACAAATTAATACAAAGGATCAAGGAAATTTTAGCAACACCTTTAAATGAAGAGCCTGCGCATGTGGTGGTTCCTGTATTGGAGATACCAGCAGTGGAGGAGCATGCAGTCCAAGAAAGATATGAAGGATGGTTGAACGAGTTGCCATATATCTATGATCCCCATAACTATCATGTGGCACGCACAAACTCAGTTTTCTTTAGTCTGGAAGGTGGAGTGCTGCGTGTTATGGAGACTAGAATGAAAGTACCAAAGAGAGCAGTGTGGGATGAGCCTAAACGAAAATTTAAATTTATTAGGAAACGTGTGTATAATCTTATTGGTGCAAAGATAGAATTGTTACCAGAAGGACTCATTCGGAGAAGGTAATCACATCATATATATATATATATAATAAATTTTTTATACATAGAATAAAAGTATTTTTAATACACAGGAGATGGAGCAAAAAATATCCAATTTGTATTACAATGGATCCAGGAGCGTTAATAGAGGTTATGAACGATACAAATATTGGAAAGGAGTCCTTCGAGGATGAGAAGAGAACTGCTTATACGGAAGGAGTTAATCAAGAAGTCGAGGAAAATACCTTGGGCGAGGACACAAAAAGTGAAGACGAAGATTCTAGATTTGAATTCCTTAAAGATAATGAAGAAGATGAGTTAAAAATCGATGAAGATGAAGATGATGACGATCTTTCGCAATCCAAGTCCTTAAGAAGTATTTACGAGGACTGTCGCGACAACGAAGAAATTACCAAATGTAAACTTTATGTATTCGCGCGTGCCGACCGAGAGAAGGAAGATTGGTAATATTTCTTTGCAACAAAATATTTTTTAAATCAATCGAAATAATTAAGAAAGGCTTTAATCAAATTTCTCAATTCTCAAAATATGATTTGGAACTTAAAATTTCTTCATCATAAAATTTTAATTTAAAATGACCTTTTAGGTTTCGAAGATTGGTATCAGCAGCATCTTTTTCGAAAAAACGGCATTCAACTTGTTCCATAAACGATTGCGCATCCTGCACGAATGCAATCTCTGTGCCGGATGTGGCAGAAGCAAAGTTGCTCGAGAATCCCGAAATCTCCTATAACAGCTATATGAGCAAGTACCTGAACGTAAGCGATGCGAAAATCAAATTAACTTCAGAATCTTTTTAATGCTGACAGAACGATTATCTTTTAGGTGGATCCTGAGGGTTCTCCAAAGGAAGATGATGTTCTCTGGGTAAACTGTCTCCTGGAACGACTACTGTTCGACATGCACAGTTGTCCAGAGACAATTAATCTTATTCAGGACAAAATACAGCGTAAACTCTCTAATATAAAACTTCCATACTTCATGGAGAGCCTTCTCGTAACAGAAATAATGATCGGACAGAATGCTCCAATGATTCATAAAATTACTAAGCCGGTACTCGATGAACGCGGGCTTTGGTTTGATATGAATATTACCTATAAGGGTTGTGTGACAATGATTGTAGAGACAAAGCTGAATCTAATGAAACTGACGCGTGCAAGTAGTGTTTCCGGTGAGATCAACGAAAAATCTATTCCTACCAGATCACCGATATTCGACAGCGATGTAGAAGATAGTCCAGAGACATCCACGGAAGACGAAGATATCGGAAATGTCGCATCGTGTGTCACATCCAAAGACGCCACGTAAGTGAATTAATAAATTAAATTGAGTGTTTTAATTTATAACTCGCTTCTCTCGTCTCTGTTTAGTCATATGGCAGTAATCTTTAATGTATCTTTAAAAAATGCGTTCTTTCTTATATTAAGAATATATTAATAAAGTACACAAAGTTTAATTCTTTGCGATCAAATGTCATAATATATGCTCTTATCAACTAAGCTCCATTAAACATCTTAAAAATTTTTCGTAAAGAAATCCGTGATTAATAGACTATGTAATAATTTGCGAAAAGATTAATTAGATTTTCACATATTACAGACCGATCCAATCTTCTGGCAAGAAATTCCTTAGCATGGTCGATAAGCTAGCAGCCAACAAATATTTCCGACATGTAAGCAAGTGATTTTTAATTATGTTTATGTTTAATTTGTTATTTTATTAATAATTATAAAAAAAATTATAAAACTCATTAGCTCATGCTGATTTATTGAATAATTTTTAGGCTACTGAGTTATCCTATATACGAAGAGCAATGGAGGGTGTTTCCAATACAGAGATCCGCTTCACGGTTAGCATATCCGGCATCGAGGGTTGTCTTTTAGTAAACATCCCTCCACCACCCTCTGATCGACTCTGGTACGGTTTCAAGCCCGTGCCCAAAATCACTCTTACTGTGCAGCCAGCCCTTGGGGAAAGGACCGTCAACATTGTATATGTGACCAAATGGATTGAGAATAAGCTGCTCAGGGAATTCGAAAAACTGGTAGTTCTACCAAATATGGACGATCTAGTTTTGTCACTCAGCCCAAATTATCCATTTGTTGTGGCGTAGACAAATGATATGTCAGCCAAAACAGTTTTCTGCTTTTACATTACTTTTTTTGTATATGGTTTATAAACAATATCTCACACACACACACACATCGCTCGTGTAATTGAGGAATGGATTTTTTCTCATCAATACGAGAATTCATCAAAATTCGCAAGTAGAAATCTATGAAAAAATTAGGAGATTGTCAGATGACAATGATGTAGGTCTTTAGCTCTATTTTTACAAGATTTTTTAATATTACATTATTTTTCTTGCAAAAAATATTTTATTAAGTATATACAGTATTTACAAGAAAGTGAGAAGAATAATTGTGATATATCATTTTAGTAATGTTATCTTTATATTTATAAAATTTAATGAAAAAAGAGACGGGAGAGAAAAAAATCATATTATGAGGGAGCATTATTTTTATTAGAATATGTAAAAAAAAGATGTAGCGAGCAAGAGACGCACGGGAAAGCAAGGCAATTTAATTAATGTTTAGTTAAGTGCGATACTCGCTGCAGATTGTTTAATTATATAACTATAAATATCACGAAACTAATGCCGCGCCACATCCTAGGTAAACAAAAATACTATTATCAATGTCTATGTGATCATACAATTAGTCATTTAACACAGGCAGCTGATGCAGAATATTTTAAAATTATTATTAAAATATTGTGAAATAATTGAATTAACTACAGTGAAATTAAATAATCGGTTATTGTGAATGAATAAAATGGGCAAAATTGTCAATATATGAAACGAAATACAAACATTCGCATGGCAATAGAACTTTTTGGGCCGTGATATTTAGAGACTCGTAATATAATCGAGCAAACATAGTTGATCGACAAGATGTGTAGAAAAAGAAAGTATACGATGTTAATATCGCTTATCAAAATCGACCGCGTTTATTTTAAGCGCGGCGCCCAAAACATATTAACTTTGTATATACGACTGTTGACATAGATATATATATATATATATATATATATATATATATATATATATATATATATATATAGAGTATTTTAATCACACACACATTGCGCACATTCTCTTAACAGATATTAAATTTTATTCTCATATTAAATCCAAGATATTGATAATTAAATTACAAGAAATCTAAGAGATTAAAAAAAGAATCAACCTTGAGGAAATATAAATAGATAAATAGATAAAATCTTTGTACATGATCTCACAAGAGTAAATTTTATTTCAATGAAAACTAATATGCAAAGATCAAATATTATATCATTAAAGATGAAAGAGTCATGAATATAAGAGGGTTTTAACGAAGGTTTAAACAAAATTTTTGTTTTAAGGGAAAGTACGCAATTTCTGAGCTATTCTGTATATAATAATTCTTTTGCTCTCTGGAACAAATATTAGAGCAAATATGCTTTCTATTTTCTCGTGCACGTTTTTCCACGTTTTTCTTAATGCAACAAATAATATCACAGTTTGGAGATCAACAGTCTGACAGTTGCATGCTACGTACACCAAGAATAATGTTCTTTATGTATATAATACTCTCGTATATGGCTAAATTGGCAGTTTTTCGACATGGCATTGTTACCACAGTAATTTTGTATAGATTTTTAGTTTTGCAACATAATAGATACTCGTACCTGCTATTTAGTTTACAGGTCTTTACAGCTTTCTGAAGAAAATTTTAAATCGTATTGGCTAGCTGTTGAGGACGCAGGGCGCGGTATCCATCTCCCGTACAATCTGTTCCCATGTCTCCAGCCTAGGTGCGCACACCAAAATGAGGTCACCGAGACGTCGCTTGGCCATTATCACAAATTCGCCAGGGCCATGTCGCGCGTCACACACCACTGGTATTCTCACGCGTATGCTTCTCTTAGAAGAGGCTGGTATGTCGATGTTCTCGTTATTCTGTCAATATACATCATATTTTATAATTTAGTTTGTATGTTATAGAGATTTAAAAAATCTAAAATCGACGTTATGTTTCATCTTATAAAGCTCATTACCTCGGCTTCCTGAACTTGGCGTAGAATCTTGGTAATCCTGAGCACCAATTCGGCAGCGTCTAGATGAAGCTGCTGTTCAACGGCAGTGACAGTGCCTGTAGCAACCAAGTCGCTCTGACAATAAGCATTGGCAAGTTCTTCCATGGAACATGGTCTGCACTCTTCTTCTTCATCTGGAATATGCAGTGCACCACCTTTCGGTGAATTTAATTCCAGATCGTACTGTAGCTTGACCTTTGTGCTTTTAAAGGAATAATCATCCTCCGCTTCCATGTAAAGTGCGGCCATGTGCTCCCGTGAGCGAAAGCATCGATGCGAATACTCGTGTTTGCCATCAGATGGAGAATAGATTTGCCTCAACTTGCGGCCAGCTTCTAGAAACACTCGTGCAGGTCCAGAAATCTTAACGCATGTACGAAAACCCAAACTGCTGAGATTGACAGGAATGTTTCTCGTGGACGAAGCCGGGAAAGAGAAGACCACTCTCAGAGCACCATGAGGATAACGCCATAGTACGGTGCCTCGAGTACAGCGTAGATATACAGGTCGGACACCACCGCTTTCTCCTCCTCCGCTATGCAAAAAAAGGTGTACATATTTCAGTGACATATTCTTACAAATATATCGAGATTACAATAACAATATTAAACTATACATTACGCATAACATTAATATATGAAGAAGTTAAAGTATACTAAAATCTTTTTTATAGAATATAAATAATGACGAATGAAAAAATTTACAAAAATATATTTTTATTCTACCAGAAATTTAAGTTACATTAGTTGTATGTACTAAAATTGTGAAAGTTAAAATGTAGAAAGAAAATCATGATAATAGAAAGGCACTAACCTTCCAGACCAGTCGCATTGATCCGCAATGGTATGTTCGTAGGCGGATACGCTGACAAAAATCAGACTAAGAGCAACAATTATCGCACGTAACATTTTCAATATATACACACTATATAACAATCGGTATAAGCACGTCACATGTTTGATGTCACGAAGACGCCTCCGCGAAAGTCGGATCGCGATAAAATTCCTTTTTTCGAATTAAGTACTCGAAGAATAATCCTTTTACTCGTTTCTACAATATCTTAATTAAGAACGTGTTATCATCATTTAAGAGTTTTCCTGGAAAAGTCTCAACTGAATCAGAATTCATTGACTAAAGACGTTCATGAAGTATTTCGACACCATTTTTCCAGATGGTTACTCGATGAACGGCGAACAATCGTGCGAGCTACGACACTTAGAAAAAAAATTTCGACTTTCTTGCAAAAGATACGTAATGTCCGCGGGAAAGATAAAGTAGTACTGTATGGTATTGTACCGCGTACGGCAGTCACGAGTCCGAATATGCATACGAAGAGCGTAAACATAATCTCACAATCGTCCTCGTTATGGACCGCCCACCGAGAACCTCGCTGAGTTCTCCACGAGCGCACTACGCATTTTCTTCTGGCGCGAACTGAGTCTAATTAGCACGTCGCAAAAACGTGTTCCGACGAATGCACATACAGCTTCTTTTATTTAAGCTTCCTCTATTTTATGTCCTGGAAGATTTTCCCTCGATCCTCAGACTTACTTCAACGGCACATGCACAGAAGAAAAATATCGTTGCGTCCTCTCTTTCACTCGCTCTCTCACTCCGATGTGGTCACATGGCAAAAATGCTAGTACAGGCTCCAAGCTGACAAGCTTTCCCCGTTCGAGATAGACTTAGATTCAGCTAGATTAAAACTATTTAGCAATACTCTGAGTCTTTACACGGATTAGTCACGTATATGATTTCTTATTCCTTTGTATTCGATCGCTATACGATTAATCTACACATATGTTGTGTATATTCAAAAAAAAAAAACCAATTGTTTTATCAATCGGATCACAAAAATATCGTTTTCTTAACTTTGCTCAAAATTTCCTCGTCCGCTCGTCCATCCTTTGTTCATCATTAAATCTGACACCATATGGCTAGATCAATTTATCTTTGTGACTGTTTAGCACGCCTTATTATATCCTTAAAGAATTAGTTTTATGTAGTACAGGAGAGAGCAAAATACATACGTACACAAATATATATATTTTTTTTTTACCGTAAAGAAAAAGAGGAAGGAGGATCGACGAGACCGTTACGAGACAGGATGCATTTGTCTAGGAGTTGGGTCAGATATTCGAAAGGATCGTAGGGTCGGCGTACCAGAAGATCGCCCATCAAAAAATCGATGATATCAGGAATCCTCTTTTCTTTCAGATACAATATTGCTTCTTGCTCTCGCATGTTTTGCGATGTGCAATGATTGGCGTCAGTTTTACAAGGAACATCGCGTGTCTCTCGTTCTGAAAATGAATTTGATTAATCGTCCCGGTGAATGGATTAGATGCTATCTCTTATCCTCAATAATCTAATAAGATAGAAAAATCATTGCTCTCCTAGATGCCTACGTGCCCGAGTTTTGCTTGGGATCAAGCTAGACTCAATGCAATAATTATTTTTATTCATTTCGAAACCTGTATCAATATGTATCCAATCATGACTGATCATGTCCAAAAAGTAGTCCAAAACAAATGATGTTTCAATTTGTCGCTATTGGGGAATTTATTAAAATTCCTATCACACACCACCTGACAAAGAGTTGTGTTCGTCTTGACGGTGTAAGTGCTGAAAGCATTGGATTGACCAATCAGGATAAAAAAAATCTGTCGATTTCATGCGATATCGGCTTTGTTGTATTTATGTGATCTTTTTGCGATGTATCCAATTACGATGACGGTCAATGACGGCTTTTTGATTGTTATTCGATATTATTAAAGTTGCAGTCTTTGTCTTAACGAATTTGTTCACTAAATTATATATATTTAATTCTTTTACATTTTTTTTATTGTATATAATAATAGTGTTAAGTAAGTAGCTTGAAATATATATAAATACCTTGTATACATATGAAAATTTTTCCATCTGCTCAGCTGTTTTTGACACAATTAAATTGACACAATTCTATTAAGTTTTTTACAAGTTAATTATTAAATAATAGTTAATTATGCAATATAATTAACATATTTTTAATTTCTTTTTAGAGAGAATATGGCTGTGATAATGCTATTCAGTAGAAGTACGTGTGTATTTCGGCAGAATCCACAATGTAAACTTTTGTTAGTCAATGCACTTCATACTCCAGGATATAACAGTTATGGAAAAGATAGACACAAGTATGAATACAAGCAGACTCGTAATTTTAAAAATTTTGGTCATACCAGAAAAAAATCTAGCTTTATCGCTGCTCTACCAGTTGCAATTCCCAGCATTGGACTGTTTATATGCATGACCATTGATTGGCAACGGTGAGTCAATGCTATTAAATATAAAAAATAACAAATATTAAATATTATGAAGACATATAAGAGAATAATTTAAATAATTCTCGAAAATTATATTTTGCTATATAGTATATTAATATAAAGTATTATCTTGCAGGCTACTTAATATAGTACCTAAAGTGGAGGCAGCCAGTATCTTAGTGGAGGAGACTCAGGATAATGGAAACATAGAACATGGAACGGAGCAGGATTTACAGAAGAAGAAGAAAAATAAGAGAGAGAAGATTGGATTTCGCGATAGAAAGGTTTATTGAACACTTACACTATTGATATTGATTTCATATATATGTGTTAAAGTTGTTCAAAATAATTTCAAGAATATTGAACAAATTCCCACATGCATTATATAAGATATTTGTGTTTACATTATTTATATCGCACAAGTTGTATTTTTATTATTAAAAGAACAAAAGATATAGACTCGTATCATTTTTCTTGACGAAATATATAGATATAAAAATTGTATAATTATGCAATAAAATAAGGAAAAGGGGCATACAATATGCAGCAGTCATTTTTGTATATATTGTTAAACACAGTAATAGTACTGCAAATTTAACAATTTTATGCTTTATTTACATTAGCATGTATCTGTATAGCAGAACGATGCAGGCTGAAGTGTTTTTGCAGATAATAGAATACGAGAACAGGATAAGGGCGTATTCAACGCCAGATAAAATTTTTCGTTATTTTGCAACTGTGAAAGTGACTAGCTTAGAAGGTATGGAAATCTATATGACACCCGATGATTTTCTGCGGGCTATCACACCAAACATGCAACAGCCAGATGGTAGGGCTTTTCAAAATTTTTGTCATATTAGCGTTAATGCGATATATAATCTTGGAGTCTAATTGTCTTCTTATCTATAATAATTTATACTAAATCTTACTAAGCACTACTTATACTTGTCTCGCTCTGCTAACCGAAAGCTTTGTTATCCTATATGATATGACTTGCATGAAAATTCTTATGTAATAATCAAGTAAGAAAATTGCTGATTATCGAAATTGAACGTGGATTACTAGAGCGTATTGTGCACTACTAATTCTCTGCAAAAATTTTGCATACTTTTGAAACCCGCGATTATCAACTAACTGTGTGTATGCGCAGATAATAGAATACGAAAATCGTATAAGGCATTACTCCACACCGGACAAAGTGTTCCGTTACTTCGCGACCCTCCAGGTCACGAGCAACGACATGCACGAGGTGTTTATGACGCCGGATGACTTTTTAAGATCAATGACGCCCGGCGTGAAACAGCCCGATGGTAATCCTATACGATTATGCTTCGCTTGGCACGCAGTACTTCCAATTGATTACAAGACGTTGCGTTGCGATCCCCCACTTTTTTTGCATGTGCAAATTCAATTAACATTTTAAAGAGAATAATTATATTCTAGATAAAATTATAAAAAAAATTGTGATTATAATTTGCAGATTATAATTTTCCAGAATTATATATTATATTTATATTAATTTATATAAAAAATATAAAAAAAGGAAACTATTAATAATTATAACATCATTGACTTGTAGGCCTTGGACTAGACCAATACAGACGTTACGATCCAAAGGTATATTAACAAGATTCAGTAAAGAAGAAACATGTATTCCTATGTGACAATATTTTTTTTTCTTTTAGAATATTCACACGAAATTAGAATTAGAATTGGACGAAGACAGCATCTTCTACAAGCTTGGCAGTGCAGGCCTCATTACTTTCTCCGATTACATCTTTTTGTTGACTGTATTATCAAGTAAGCTCTATGTCCACTATTTCACATTAAATTTTAATTATGTATACGAGAACATAAAGAAATTTATGTTTAAATATACGTATTAATTAAACTTTCTATAATATACATAAATATTAGATTTTAATGGTAAAATTTTATTTTGCAGCCTCCAGACGTCACTTTGAAATTGCCTTTAGAATGTTCGACTTCAATGGAGACGGTGACGTCGATTCCGAGGAGTTTGGAAAAGTGGCTACATTGATACGGCAACAAACTAGTATAGGCACTCGACACCGTGATCACGCAACCACAGGAAATACATTTAAGGTCATAAAAAACTTATTAATATTTGAATTAAGTTTGCAAAAAATGATAAATATTAAATGCGTTATTAGCTCTTGAATTATGTTTAAATTATGTGTTTAAAAACTCTATTGAAAATAATTTAAATCTTTTTTATTTCATTCAGGGAGTGAATTCCGCGCTAACTACGTACTTCTTTGGGCCACAAATGAATCAGAAGCTAACCATCGAGAAATTCCTGGACTTTCAACAACAACTGCAGCGGGAGATTCTGAGTCTTGAGGTAAGAATCAATCAGAATTGGCATGATGTACAATCATCAATTTAATATTCTCATTTATATTTGATTATTTGATGTATGATTATATACATATTTTCCTGCTTAGTTCGAACGACGAAATCCGGATGAGGATGGCAATATTACTGAGGTAGATTTTACGGAATTACTTTTGGCTTATGCTGGATATTCAGCAAAAAAGAAGGCGAAAATGTTGAAAAGAGTGAAGAAGACGTAAGTATATGGAAAGTTTTTTAATTTTCATTCTTAAATTTTAAATTATTACATACTTAAATATCGATTGTTTACAGTTTCAAGGAAGATCCGAAAGGGATTAGCAAAGAGGAATATCTTAAATTCTTTCACTTTTTGAACAACATTAACGACGTAGATACAGCTTTGACATTCTATCATATAGCCGGCGCGTCTATCGATCAAGGTACGATATGGAATAATTTAGAATAATTATATAAATATTCTCTTTGAAGAAACTTGTTGACATTTATTCATAAATATTTATGCATAATATTGCAGCGACATTGAAACATGTAGCAAAAACTGTAGCGCACGTGGATCTGAGTGACCATATTATTCAAGTGGTATATACGATTTTCGACGAAAACAGTAAGTTGACTTTTACTGATAGGGTGCTATCTAATTCATAGACTGTTAAAAACGTGACTGCATTATCTGTGATATAATATATAGATATGAAAAATACATTTTGAGTAGTAAAATTATTCAGATATTGCGGATTTTGTTTTTTATAGTGGATGGACAACTTAGCAATCGGGAATTCGTCGCTGTGATGAAAAACCGTGTTCTGCGTGGTTTGGAAAAATCGAAGGATACTGGATTTGTCAAGTTAATTCAATCTTTGATAAAGTGTGCAAAAAATAGCAATCTCCTGTCATACGATAAATAAGTAAAGCCACATATAAAACCTAAATGCTAATTAATTTATATGTATTTAATTTATTGATTGTAATATATATAGAAATATAAAAAATTGCTATTCTTAACTAGAGATTATAACATTTATAATAGAATCGTTATGTTGATATTTGTAGCTTATATTATTATTAGGAGAGAGTTAGAGATTTATATTATAGCAAATTTTACATTAATGATGTATTGTATTAGTCCACTTTCACTATTCTATGAAATAGAGCATGAAATATCAGCCAAAAAAAGCTCGCGAGATATAGGAGCTACAATTTTACCCATTCAGTAAGTATTCAGCGTTTATTCAGCAAACATCGACAGAACTTGTCTTGTATTGCAAATTTCAAGTTGGATTGTTAAATATAATAATGTATACGAAATATACTTTCAATTTATTTCTGGTGCAAACAGTGATAATACTGCTTGTTATAAATTCTGTCACGGCCAATTTATTGAAAAAACTTACAGAAATGACTTTAGCAGGCAAGTAGTATGTCAAATGTGAATCGTGATTCAATCGTATTGTATCTTACAACGATACATATATTATTTTATTTTAATTATGATATCAGATTCACAAGTTGTAAATAAAGAAGAGCCTTCAAAACAGGAAATAGCAGATGTTTCAATAGGACAATATTTTCAGTGAGTAATATATTTATGCAAGATGATAATTATTTGCAACGTTTTGATAATATTAAACCTATATAAAATGCAGAGATATATTTTCTGAACATCTTGCACCTCTTAAAATTGAGTTTGGTCATGTCTGTGAGAATCCTAGTGAATGGGAACAAAGATTTGAACAAAGAGACTTTGATAATAATCATCATAGTGGCAAGGTAATTTCTTTTGAGTTAAGATTGTTTTAAGATATATGTTAGAAATGTATAAATATATTTCTTATTTAATATGAATCAATAATACTCTATTTATATAATGCATTTAATATTATATATATTTTGTATTTCATTGCTTCACATATTTTATTTTTTATAATATAGATTAAATAGTATTACTTATTTTTTTTTATATATGTTTTTGTTGAAATATAATTTATTTATAGTTTATAACTATATGGTTTTTGTTATATTTTAGATAAAATGGGGTGACAAAAATGGAAATTATGGCGAGCAGTATTGGGACTTGAATCATTAACTTTAATCGCGAAATTAATTGTTCATAAATAAATATTGATAATTTCTGTTTAATAATTCCTTATTTATAATTATTGTTACAGCTTACTTTTTAATAACATAATTGTCATAAAACAAAAAGATCTTAGCAGTAGAAAAAAAATTATAAATAACGAATGTTTTAAAAAAATAAAAATTTGTGAGACAAATAAAAAATTATAAATAAAGAAGTTGATATATTGAAAATGACTAATAATAAAATTTTAAAGTGGCCAAGTGATTTTGAACAATGAGAATTATTAAAAAGGAGGTGTATAAGCGTAAGCATCGGTGGTTCAGTGGTAGAATGCTCGCCTGCCACGCGGGCGGCCCGGGTTCGATTCCCGGCCGATGCAATCTTATTATTTTTATTTTTTTTTCATGCAAACGATCTTCTCTAATTCATTTGAGAATATAATATTTTTTATAATTTTTCGAAAAATATTTTAAATAATTTATAAAGATGTGAAGAAAAAAAAATATTTTGCATCGGCCGGGAATCGAACCCGGGCCGCCCGCGTGGCAGGCGAGCATTCTACCACTGAACCACCGATGCTTATACGAGATTCTCTTTTCTTACTTATCTAGTTACATTTAATACGGTAAAGAGACGAAGGAGTATCTTTCTATTCTTTATCAATGCAAAGGAAACAAATGAAAATGACCCGCAGTTTTCTATCTCTTTCTTAGGACAAATATTTGCAGCCAGAGTCTATCTTCACATGTCTGTAATCCCGCGGTAAACGATCATGGAAATTGTGGACAGACTGGCGGTATTTCCGACGTCCAGTTCGTATACGAGTGTGAAGTGTCGCTTGGTTTGCGCACGTAGAAGTCGCGATTTGCTCGCGAAAAAGGTCGACGGTCTCTTAATCCGATTTCGTGAGATTTTGTCGCGATTATTCGAAAATAAATCGCAACTCGGCGAAGTCATGAAGGTCGCAGCTTTTTCGTTAGCCGAAGTGAATTACGCGACAGGTGGCGTAAACGGGTTGGTCCTGGAGATGGTTGATAAAGCGAGAACCAGGATTCAGTGCAGACAGGAGATCATGGGCGGAGTTCGATTGAGGATTTACGAGCCCTACCGCAGCGGTGACGATCCTTTCGAATTCACCGGATTAGCCAGAGGCGGCCAACAAGTAATTATCGTATATACGTCATACGATAAGACACAAATGCTATACGATAAGACGATGCAATCTTTTTAATTTTATTGTTAACTCTATAACCGAAGATTAGTATACTAGCATAGTACTTAACACGCCAGCAGGTTGCTCGATTAAAGAAGAATTATGGAAAGGCGATCGATCTGCTGGTCGAATTGGCGTCGTTGCAGCACAATTTCCAGATGCTCGACAGGGTAATCAAGGCGACCAATCGTCGCGTAAATGCTCTGCACTACATCATTATACCGCGGTTAGAACGGACTCTTGCGTATATCGTCACCGAACTCGACGAATACGAGCGAGAAGAATTCTATCGCATTAAGAGGATACAAGAGTTGAAGATAAAGCGACATAACGGCAAATTTTCATACAATCCGATTCAAGATGCGGGTATATTCGATGATACGGACGTGGATCTCCTTTTTTGACGCTATTAGAAAAACAAGATTCTGCCACCGAGAACGCACGTTTGAATTTTCAGGAGGAAAAGAATCCGCACGTGTTATTGTTTACATTGTCTAATAAATTTCTCAACTACTCAGAGAAAGAAAAGGGGGATACGGCCACCCTGCAATAAATGCCGGAGCGCGCCAGACAACCGAGGAGAAAGCGCGATGACAGAACGAGATGGGAAACGAAAATCGGAGGGGGATTCGAGCGCGCTGCGGGCCCAATTATACCAAGAAAATACAGCCCATAAAACCAGCCTAACTGCTGCCAAACATCGGGATATGATAATGAGAACGTGACTGTTGCTCTTCCTTGCCTCCTAGCCCCGTAGATGGATCTCATAGATGTAGCAGCTGCCAAAACGAGAGAGAAATTTTTTCCTAAATTTCAACTGTCCTGTCAGACATTTTGCACTTGATTTTTACGCTAAATTAAGATAACTCACAACCGATATATAATTTATCTTTGAGAACAAGTTTCTTTATTATTTTTGACATATGTGTTCGTTCAATTATATAGATTTCCTTAAGTGTAACTCTTGCCATAAATTATATATATATATAATTTTATACATATTTGCTATTAGATACATATATGTAAAATATTAAATCTGTGTTGCATATGAAACGAGAAGTGATCGAATAGATCGATTCGATCGCTATACGGATAGGCGTGTACGCAAGCGGGACGGAAATCCTGACGGGCGGGAGAAATCAGAAGACCCTGTAAAGAAACAAACAAAGAAGGAGGGGATAAGCAGACGGGCGCGATCGTGGGTAAGCGTTTAGTCGTACGGAAACCTTCGACGAGGAAGGTTGCTTGCAAGTCAGTCTGATTAATTATCATTCGCGATGATTTGCCCGTGACATTATCGTAGCACGCGCGATCGTCTTCCGCGATTGACGATAGTGTGCATTTGAAGGAGACAACACGCGATGTTTCTATCAAGGAACGTGGCCGATTATGCAGCGTCCGCCTTTGTGATTCACTGCGCTGGAGCCAAAGTTGCGCTCCCGCACTCGTTTTGAACGCGTCGAAACGTGTGCCTTGTCACATGTCACGTTGAATTGTAACTAATTTTATTATTTCGACCATCTGCGTGCGTGTGTGTGCACGCGTCCATCCGTGCATAGGCACGTGCACGCTGGCGTTCACGCAAGTAATCCGTAAACTGTACCGTTTATGGAAAGAAAGCAACAAAATCTGTTTCGAAGCGATTAAAGCGGAAGTTTATTATTTAATAGATTAGTATGATTATATAGGTTGATAGTATAAAAAACAAATTATATATGTCGAGTGCAATTTATATCGCGGAGGACAGAGTGAAATTAAGTTATCGTGTCGAGAGATCTGGTTGTCCGGTCGTTGAATCTTGATTAAGTTGAATCCAAGGTCGAATCCGCACTGGAGAAAGAAGCCAATTAATCTCGTTTAATGCACAAACAAGTTAATTAAACTACTCGTTAAGTCAAGCTTGGATTTGACAGCTCTTTAAATGGAGCTGTGACAGGACCGTAATTAAGAAAAGGAAGAAGTTCCGATTCAATGAAGAGGGCAGAGTTATATCTTCATTAATTTAAAAGGCACGTCTCTCCGTATGTCTCTTAATTAAATTTCAATTTTTCAATTCAAATTTCATATCTTTTTAAGTATATTTCTTCCTCGATACGTTTTTATACTAAATTTCATTTTTAAAATAAGCACTTGTAAAGCGGAATTTCATTAAACATGTATTTATAAATTGTAAATTTTATCTTTCTCATTTTGTATTTTGTTTTATGCTTTTTCAGAGAGTCTCGAATTGACATCTACACGATGCACGACCGATACCTCGGTATGTCGATCGATCGGCGGTGGATGGCATATACGGCGCAAAGTTTAAAGTAGCCCTTACGATCGTAATTTTAAGAACGGAAAATGCGTTGGATCTTGTTGTTGACATTAGTGCGTGCAATATGGTGCGCGCACGGCGCCTGCGAGCCGATCAGAATCGAGATGTGTCGCGGTCTCGGCTACAACGTTACTGTCATGCCGAATCTAGTCGGTCACGAGATCCAAGGCGACGCTGATTTTACTTTACAGACGTTTAGCCCGCTTATTCAATATGGATGCAGGTAAATGCGCTTTTTTACATGTTATTCTAATAAAAATATAAGCGTCTTATAGTAGATAAATCTAAACGTAACGTCAAAAGTTTTTCGCGTGCAAAAGTAATTAAACGTCAAAAAGAAATAAAAAAATAAATATTGATGACATTGCAACTATCTATACAAGAGGAGTAATATATGTAACTTGTTGCAGCGCGCAATTACATCTATTTCTGTGCTCGGTATATGCACCAATGTGCACCGAAAAGGTCCCCGCACCCATCGGACCTTGCCGAGGTCTATGCGAGCAAGTACGAGCCCGTTGTTTTCCGGTGCTTCAGGGATTCGGCTTTCCTTGGCCTGCTGCGTTAAATTGCTCCAAGTTTCCACCAGAAAACAATCATCAACACATGTGCATGGAAGGACCGGGCGAACCTGGACCAGCTAATCCTATCCAGGTATTTAGCGATATATATTCAGTCGATTATATACATACTTGTATACAAAATTATCATGTGGCAATTCCATCCGGCTATTCTCTGTATGTAAATATGATTCTTGTTCGTCTATTTAGGCGATGAGCGCCAGCAATGGACCCTGGGGCTGTTCCTGGTACGCTAAATCTGGATTGTACATCTTCCTGAATCGCTCTGGAAGATGCGCCGCCGCTTGCGACGCCGACATTCTGTGGTCTCAAAAGGACAAGGGGCTTACAGAGGCCTGGATGGCTGTATTCACGACGGTATGCCTCGTCTCCGTCGTGATAGCTATCTTCATACTCCTAAAGCCGCGTAAACAGCCTGTACTGACCACTATCGCAGGTAAGATTTCCTTTCTGAAATTAAAACATTTCCACGTTAAAGGGCAAGTTATTTTTCTTTATTGTGACGCTTGAATTCTAAGTTTTTTAACTTCGTGATCCTTAAAAGTTTTGAGTAATGCTACTTGTGGTATCGATTCTTCGAATGTCGCTTTTCCAAGACTATCGGATTGAAAATTTGATTTAGTTATCTTTTATATAATAAAAATAACGTCCGCTTGCAGAACGTGCAATAGTCTTCTTGACGATCTGCCATGCAATAGTTGCAATCGGTTATGTGATCCGACTGGCCGCTGGTCGGCTGAACGTCGCCTGCACGCCTGCGATTCCGCTGCACCCGCAGGAGCAGATTGTCCTGGCCCAACAGCAACAACAGTACCTCACGCAAGACGGTTTAGCTAATCCTTACTGCGCTGTCGTTTTTCTATTACTCTATTACTTTGGAAATGCTGCAATTGTTTGGTAAGTTCATTTTACATTCTTTGAAATAACAAGTAATTATAAACTACTTTTGAATAACAATTATCTTGAAATGTTTCAATTCATTGTATCTATAAATAACGCAAGGTATTTATTTATTTTTTTGACAAAAAAAGGAATTTTGGCAGGCTTTCCTATTGCTCGATTTTAATTACGTACAGATGTGAGAACTGAAGGATACCCGTATAACGCGTTTCGAAGTTGTCGGTTGTTTCGGAGCGCCTTGTTGCATTCTCGCCTCGCTGCGGCGAGACTGCATCATCCGAGGTAGGGATAACAATCTGGCAACAGTGTTGACTCCCCTCGTGCCGCTAACGAGCCTCTGACTCCCATCTCGTCCCATCCCATCTCATCCCGTTTATGCTGAGAGACTCATCTTAACTCGTCTAACGGGTGGCATAAGTAAAAAATCGTCTGTCCGCCCGTATTTGCTCCGATAATTCATTACTATCGCGTTATGTAAAATAGATTTCTGCCTCGTCAGATTTATATCGATAAAGATCTCAATATATCTTAAAGGAAATATTTTTTTAACACGATATATACGTGTATTTTTTATTTAAAGATGATAAAATTTTATGATGCGAAAAGAGTTTTTAATATTCAAGTATTCGTGCTGTGAAAAAAGAAGCTTTGCAAACAATTATGCCTCGATCGTTTACGTTTTCATCGAATCGTCGGTTTTTCATTATATCTATGTATTATTGGCACTTGTGATTTTTAAATTCTTCGCTTCATATGCCTCATAGAATCTTTGTCTCTTTCAGTTTTCTTACGTTCGTATATCTTTTGATTTTCGAAATGAATCGGGATCACCCTATATATAAGGTGGGTCGAGAGGAACCTTGTTGCCAGATATGCATGGAGTCAATGGCATTCCATCTTAGAGAAAGCAAGCTGCTTCGAGACGGAGAAAGAAAGCGTAAGAAAAGCAGAACAAGAGAGAGAGAGAGAAAGAGAGTGCGAGAGAAACGGGGGATGGGGTGGGAGGTGAACAAAGCGATGCTTCTCGGACCAAGCAAAGAGCAAAAGATGATTCACAATGCGTGGATGCAATTTGTGGTTGAGATTGTGTATGCAAATGAGTTTCGCGAAATTCGATCGTCTCGTCATATAGATCCTCGAATTTATGTGAATATATATATATATATTTAAGCATAAAAAATTCTGTATATAAATCTTAAAATTTTGGAGATTTTCTTTTACAAGTTTTGTCAACGTCGAATCCATATACATAGTTTCGCATTTCTCAATTTTTAAAGTTGTACACTTTCGCTTTACAATTCTTATGTTTGAAAGGATGAAGGAATCAATACGATACGGTTAACATCTATCATAAAGGTCCGGCCCTGGATCCGAATACTTTTGTGTAGTTGTAGTGTAGCAAACTGGTCGTATAGCGTATGGTCATAATTTACATCGAAAGAGCCGATAAACATCGCGCCCTACGGACATGAAGCCACGAAGCTATGGACCCGTAGAACCTTACAACCCTTGCCATTATCCTATCTCGCTTTCTGTTACCCTCTTTTGCATTAGTCTTTCGTAACATATGTCAAGTTTATGTGAAAAGCGACGAATTCAAGATCGAAATCATAGTCATTTGCTAGAGAATAGAAACGTAACTCGATCTTTGTAAGCTCCGCTTTTATATTAGAACCAATAATTCATGCATTAGCAAATTATGAATTATTTCTGTATAATTTTATTTCTATGTGTGTGTGATATATTTATATCTATATTTTCTTTGAAAAGTCGATGCACATACAGATTTATATAGATTTTTTAATAAATCGCGATTCTAAAATTGTTAATATGTAAAAGACGTTCCACGGTTTTCGTTAGATCCTTCCATCTTCAAAGAATCGAACCGGTAATTGACGTTGCTACGCCATTGACAAAGAGGATCGTACGGGCTTCATGGTAGTAGGTAGTCCGGCAGTTTCGTTTCCGTTTCTCTCTTTTCTCTCCCTTCTTCGTTCTTCCCCCTCCCCCTCCTTCCTTTCCCCGATGCCCCAACAGTTTGACGGCCGTCTCAGGAACGAGGGGAAAAAGGATAAGTCGAAAGAAGGGCTCGAGGAAAGAGCTGATCCATCATCTCTCTCTCAATACCCAGCCGGGCCTTAAAGCTTAAGGACCCGGATCCGAGAATTTCTCGATAATTTATCCGAGATAAGAGCTCCGCGAGAATGGTGGAGCCGTCGAAGCCCCGATAACAAGCCGCTGGCATTATCCAGCGAATCCTGCGATTCGAGGGAGAGTTTCGTCCACCGTTTATAATATTAATACGATGTTGATACATTAGAATATATAAATATTATAGAATAATAAGATAGAATAAATTATATCAGTTGTGAGAACGTGACACTCGAAACATCTTTTTAGTCAGTTAGATTTTTTAATCAGAATAATAATGTAGTTTGAAGAGTAAGTATAGTATTGTAAAAAATACTTTGTAATTTTAACAACTGATTGAACTTATTTGTATTCTATTGTTAGGTTTATACAAAGAGCTCGGAGAGCGGCTCTTTATTATCATCAAAGAGATTCAAGAATCTTTCGTAATCGCTCACGCGAGTCAGTCCCGTCACATGGACCTCGCGATGGGCATAAGTTTGCGTGCATAAACAGGCTCTTTCATGCGATGCATCGACACTGCGACGCTCAATTTTTCCGAATTCATCATGAAAAAAGACGAAGCGAATCGACGAGGGAGAGAGAGAAAGAAAAAAAGGGTGAAAACGGGGAGGAATGCGAGAGGAGGTACCGTCGTGTATTAATATTAATACGATGTTGATACATTAGAATATATAAATATTATAGAATAATAAGATAGAATAAATTATATCAGTTGTGAGAACGTGACACTCGAAACATCTTTTTAGTCAGTTAGATTTTTTAATCAGAATAATAATGTAGTTTGAAGAGTAAGTATAGTATTGTAAAAAATACTTTGTAATTTTAACAACTGATTGAACTTATTTGTATTCTATTGTTAGGTTTATACAAAGAGCTCGGAGAGCGGCTCTTTATTATCATCAAAGAGATTCAAGAATCTTTCGTAATCGCTCACGCGAGTCAGTCCCGTCACATGGACCTCGCGATGGGCATAAGTTTGCGTGCATAA
Organism: Formica exsecta; assembly: GCF_003651465.1. NCBI lineage: Eukaryota > Metazoa > Arthropoda > Insecta > Hymenoptera > Formicidae > Formica > Formica exsecta. The sequence continues at coordinate 1,067,382 of NW_021849743.1, read as the reverse complement.
ACAGGCTCTTTCATGCGATGCATCGACACTGCGACGCTCAATTTTTCCGAATTCATCATGAAAAAAGACGAAGCGAATCGACGAGGGAGAGAGAGAGAGAAAAAAAAAGGGTGAAAACGGGGAGGAATGCGAGAGGAGGTACCGTCGTGTATAGAGGGCCCCGCGGGGTATATAATCAGCGAGATGAGATGAGAGGGGTACTAGCTACCTCTTGTTTGTTTTGTTAGTTAGCGAGTCGTTAGGTAGTCTCTCTCCTCTTTCTCTTCCACCGTTTGGCTCAGAGAGTCCGAGTTGCACGGAAACTGTGCGAGTGGTCGACCACCCAACCGTGCGTACCAACGATTACGAGAAGGGAGAGAGGTATACTCGTGCCACGACTAATCGGCCTTATTACGCGTACTCTGATGAGATTAAGCTCGTTATTCCTCGCAATCCCATTAACCGTTCCAGTGCGGATCGATGTCGCTAGGCGAGAGAAATGCAAAGCAATTTCACTTCTTTTCGTCTTTACATATCTTCTGTTTGTCTGTCCGTGTGTGTATTCACACACACACACAGTCTCTTGTCTACTAAGTAAATTTCTCAGTCGCTCAATTCGAGATTAAGCTCGTTATTCCTCGCAATCCCATTAACCGTTCCAGTGCGGATCGATGTCGCTAGGCGAGAGAAATGCAAAGCAATTTCACTTCTTTTCGTCTTTACATATCTTCTGTTTGTCTGTCCGTGTGTGTATTCACACACACACACACAGTCTCTTTTCTACTAAGTAAATTTCTCAGTCGCTCAATTTGTATTTGATTCGATATTCATTGTAATTTACAATGCGATCGCACTTCGCAAAGTGTTAATCATTCCTTCTTTCTTTCCTTTTTTATCAACGTTCCACAAATGCAAAAAGTCGCGCATCGCGTGTGTGCACCGCATCACTCCATTCATCACCGCTATATATAATATATATATAATCATATTTTATATATTTTAACTAAATTTATTAATATCATGTCGATTGTTGTGGTTAACAAATTCTGAATGCTTACTGCTAACTACATACTATATCTTAAGCTTTCATCAACTTTATTATTTCAATAATGACGATAGATTATATTACAATAGTCTTATTTTATGATATGCGTAGAAATTTGCGATAAAAATCTCTGAGAGCAACGAATTATTCATTTATTCGCTGAGAACCTTTTCGGAGGCTGGAATGAACAATGGTTCAGCGGTGTGTGCTGGTCGCGTGTGAGACAGAAGGAGCGCCTCTTCTCCTCGCACATAGTGTCGTATACATGCACGTGCAACTGCGCTGTACCGGCTATAATCCGTTTCTTCCAGCAACCAGTCTGTCGAGAAAAAAAGAGAGGGAGAAAGAGCAGTTGCGGTGAAAAGCCGACTAATTAATCACGCGAGTCTTCGACAAGATCGAAAAGCAGCGCGAACAGGTCAAACGAGGCGCAAACACTCGCTCACTCGACTGCCTCGCGTCATTCCATCTCGCTCTCGTGCTTATTCTACCGCATCCCTTTCTCAACCTCTCTTGTATTCTTTCTTCTTTTATTATACTGAAAGCTGTAGTAAGTTCTCTCGCAGGACCGTATAATCGACTCGAAGAAGCCTCCGGAGAAGTTTGCATCCGTTCACAAAAATTCTCTCTCTTTGCAATTCTTTTTTTATCCTTTAATCTAGCCTTTTGATATATTTCATATTTTAACTTTCGGAACTATAAAACAATTTGACGAATCGTTCCTGCAAATAATTCGAAATTTCTCTGTGTTATCCGATACGATTTCGATCGCAGGTGGGTCGTGATATGTGCGTGGTGGTGCATAATGGCCAGAAAATGGACGAAGACGACCGGCAACTGCAAGGAGGATAGTTTAGGACAAGGATTCTCAACCATCACCGCCGTCTTGGCTTGGGGCTTGCCCGCTACGCACACTATTGCTGTACTGGTTACAAGAGATGTCGATGCCGACGAGTTGACCGGTAGGTATTATTACATCTTTTAATTCTATTCTGTAAGATCGAAGATGCTACAAAATCATAGATCAACCAAGTATTTTTTTTTTTTTTTCAAGCTTTTACCTTTTCCGTTGCTTTCGTTCAGCCTCTTATAATTTAACAAATTTTTAACAAATTATCGAGCTCGTATAGAACCTAGCATTCGCCAATAGCACGTTGGTCAGCCTCTAAGAAGACTGCCCGGAGGATTTTACGGCCACGCCTCGTTATACCGTTTGTTTTATGAGGTTGCGCCATTGGCGTAGTTGGATCCTCGCAGGATCCAACTCGATTCATCAACGCAAATTCTTGTCAGTTTCTGATAATTGTTTTGTTTTTTATCTTGACTCATCTCTCTCCACATCTATCTTTATATATCCTTGTCACATTTTCTCCATTTATCTTAATTCGAGCTTCAGGTCCAGCTATTTTATGCTAATACGTGCCGCTCTCTCGTGTTTATGTTCTCGATAAGTTATGCTCAAAGGTGAGACCAGCGAGATTAGCATCTTTGAATTAAACGACCAGTATGCAACGTAGCAATATCTGTCTACGTACCCAACCTTCAATTACTTTTATAATCATTATACTTAATCTTGAATATGCAAGAAAAATTGTGCAGGTCATAACATATATAAGTAAATATACAGTGAATTAATGTTAATTATATTAGAAAGTAGCATTTTTCTCTCTCTAAATATTCTACATTTATTAAAATTTCACGCACAATTTTTTTAGTATTTAATATTTTCTATCGTACCTTAACTATCTTTCAGTCGTAGGGAAGGAAATAAAATTGGGTCGAACCGCGGTTAATTCGTGGATTGCGGAAGGAATGTCAGCGACGCGCTCAACTCGTCAGTATGTCAGGATTCCGCTGCACATTCTTTGTTACGAAATAAAAATTTTTTCGTTATGTGAGAAGCACAGGAATGAAATTCTTCTCTCGCGTGTTTTCGTTAATACGTTATTTTATAGATATCCAAATTTCTATTGCAAGATGTATCAGAGAATGTTTTCATATGGTAAGTGTTTTAGACATGCAAATATCTAGACATTTTTTTACAATGATACACGCATAGATGCATGATATCTACGAATATTCGAGGATGTCATCCGAAACACGTCGGCGTGACATTCACTGCGGAATCTGCATGCTCTCGTGTGTCAAATCAAGTAAATTTGCTGACGGCAAATTTCGAGAAAGTTGCCAAGCCATCCGCGCATGCACATAAAGGAACAAACCCGGTTAGTCGAGATCCTTTCTCTGTCTCTCTCTCCTTTTCCTAGCAGGCGACATTCAATGCAAATACCTTCAAACTTGCCCTGCAACTTGTCACTGTCCGCCGATAGGACCAAGAGGCTACTTTAAAACTCGAAACTTCGCATGCACAAGAGATTTTAATCAGAGATTCCCTCATCACTCTTCGGTCTTCATTTCGTAGATTAGATTTCTGAAATTATTTTTTGAAAAAAACTCAGATAATTAGATATACTAAACTGTAGATCTTACTTATATTCGGTTATTTGTAACGGTATTGACCATTTTTTCTAACAATGCGCAAAACTTCAAAAGTGTTATTCTCACCCTGAGAACATTTACAACAATTTTTGGAAGGTAAATGGCTCCGCATTCATAAACGAAAAACGGTCGCTTTTCTTAAAATGAGACAATACTATACACATGTCAAACATCCAAATATAAATACAAATGTTTTGAAAAATGGTTTTCGTCACAAGATATTCTTTTTCTGTTGCAGCAAGTTGCTTCGTTGGCCAGCAGAATACGCACTCTCTACTCGTATTAGTACTAGCTCCGCAATTCGTTTATCTATCGTTCGGCATAATGTTTCTATTGGTGGGTTTAGCGTCATTGACATTGTCACAACGTCCAACGGTGACGCCGACGTCGACATCGGCATCATCATCGTCGGCGGCAACAGCGGCGGCTGCAGCATCTACGATGACGACAGCAGTTTTAACAGCGTTAACGACGTCCCATACGAATCCGCTGATGCGTCAGCAGCGCGAGATGTCCGGTAAATCGTCCCCGGCCGAGATTCATCGGCGACAGAAGCAGCTGTTGATCCGCGTTGGCATATTCGGCTGTCTTTACGCCGTTCTGATAATCTGCCTCGTCAGTACAACTTTTTACGAATGGTGGGGCAGGGAGACGTGGCTCCGAGCACCGGAACCGTCCACGGCGCCGCGTGTGCCCGCTCGACCTGTGTTGCAGTTCTTCATATTGCGGCTGGTGCTGACTCTTGGTGCCGGCGTGATGGCTTCCGCGTGGATCTGGTGGCCGGAAGTAACGATCGTGTGCCGCAAGCTATCGCACTGCAAACAACCGCCGCACAAATGTCATCCGGTACCTGTCGTGCATTGTTACAGCGCCGGTACCGCTAGTCCCGTACCTCATCAGATTCATCATCTCAGTCATTTGACGCCGTCGCAGCATCCTTTGTTACATCAACACGCAATAGCGAATTCGCAAATGCCTCATAGAAACTATAAAAAGTATCGGAAACATCGAAAACATCATTCTGGCAGCGAGACGCAAGTTTGAATGACAATCGCAATTGCGCGTAGTTCATTGTTGGTCACAAAGTGCCTTAAACACGTCATGTATTTAGCCTATAACACGTAAAAGCGATACGAGCGTAATGTATCCTTTGTCTGCCAATTTCTTACGTGCATGCGTAAAGTCATCCGTTCTAATTTAAGTTATTTTTATCGTATTCGTTTCATAATTTTTCATGTATTCTGTTCATTCCACGTTTATAACGTAATATAAATTTAATGACGTTTCTCTTTCTCCATTTAAGATAGAACCGTGTGATGAAAGAATCTTCATCGCAATTTTAGAGATTCGTAATGTATCCTTTGTCTGCCAATTTCTTACGTGCATGCGTAAAGTCATCCGTTCTAATTTAAGTTATTTTTATCGTATTCGTTTCATAATTTTTCATGTATTCTGTTCATTCCACGTTTATAACGTAATATAAATTTAATGACGTTTCTCTTTCTCCATTTAAGATAGAACCGTGTGATGAAAGAATTCTGGAAGATTCCTTCATCGCAATTTTAGAGATTTATTGGAAAATGCAATTTACATTAATAAACTACTATAAATGGTGCGTCTCCTAAATACGCCATTGAATTTATTTGCTGTAATATTCGTGGAGATGAGAGAACGGTCGGTGCTAAATTTAAACCTCGAAGGATAGCAGTCGGAGAAGAATGCGTTCAATTAGGTTTCCTACACGTGCAATCGTGATCATGTAAACGCATATGTATATAAAGCATCACGAATAAATCTCGTATAATACATCACATAGATAGATCGCACTTTAATTCTGTGATGTATAATTTTCGACACGGCGCGATCTTTTTAATCCATTGTTAGCTAAATTCTTTTACATGTACAAAGTTTATTTCGTTATATTAATAGTTTACTCTTCTTTTTTCTCAAAAATTATTTTCGCGTTATACGAGAAAAAAAATTTTTTAAATAAACGGACGGTTTGATGTGATATCGATGGAATTATTCAGATTGATTGCTAATACAATATGTAATATAAATATTTAAAGTGTATATATTTTTTCTCCTTATAACTTAATTCCAGACAGCACAACGTAAATATTTGTGAACTATGACTATTGATTAAAAAGATAATTCAAAATAAAATTTATCAAGTCAATATTGTAATAACATCATTTTTTAAATACTATGTTGCAATATTATATATTTTAAGATTATTTCTGTCAACTCGTCCGACTTGTTTCTAGATTATCGATAAATTGTCAAATTGTTATTGCCATTTTAAGCGCATAAAATATGAATATCTAGACCGTATTCCAAATTCCAAAATTCACAGTCAGTATTGGAAAGAACAGACTCATAGATTCCCATTACTGGCAGTGAATTTTAGAACACAGCCCTAGATACAAGCATGATTTGTTACTATTATGTTGCGCATGCGCTAAAAAGGGAGCATGATCATATTGCGCGAGTACACGAAAGACGAAAGTCGTACGAGTGTATCGAAGACTTGATTAATTGTTTTTAAATGATTTAAAGAAATAGTGGTGTTGTGTTTTAAAAAATACTGATATTTATATCGAAAAGGAAAAAGGAAAGAAATTTGTTATATTCATTATAGCAGAAATAGGCGGAGATTATAAAATTAGAGGTTATGTGTAATCATAATCTTGATGTAAAAGAAAAAAAAAACATCTTTTGATAAATAATATCCTTCGTAAAAAGAAAGACTTGCATATTTTCTGTTAGTAAATTCGCAGAGGAGACATGGACCCTGATTTTGAGGAACTTTCACATGACACAAATATAATCGCTAGGCTACAGCAGTTCAGCGAAGCAGCCTTCAAAGTTCAGGATGTAGTGGAATCAGTAGTTAGCGATCCTTCACTATATGAAAAACTGTCCAACGTCAATAAGATTAAACATAACTTGATGTTATCTTATAGTCTTAATAGTCTATTTTGGATGTACTTGCGAGCTAAAGGTGATCAAAGATTAATTTCTAAAGCATGAGGAAAGTATCGAATTTACATTAGCATTGACCATTAAATTTTGCAGGAATTGATCCGTCGAAGCATCGAATTAAATCGGAGAATGAAAGACTAAAGAAAGCAATGGCTCGAGCGAAGCAAATCCATGACAGAAACACACTTATGCCACGCATCAACAAGAATGTTGCCAATAGACTTGTGAAAAACAGTTTATGGGAATTAAAGAAAAAAAAATCTGAAAGCACAGAGAAGAAAATTGAAAGTTCTGAAGATTCGTTACCTACATAAATGTAAATTTTGTTACATTTTTATACATTATATATTTGTGGAATATGAAGTGTAAACATTATCTCTCAATGTGCCATTTTATATGAAGCTTGAGAAACGTTGTCTTTATAATTAAATTCTTATTCATTTTGTCATTATAATTATTATAATTAATATCTTATTCATATTACACATACATATATATAAATTAATTTTTATTATATCTTATTCAAAAAAATTTTACAATATTTGTCAAGCAAAAAACTTGTTATGAAAACAGAGTTTACAGATTTTTAATTTGGGATGTATGTATACATATAATTATTAGTCTATGTATTTTTATTTTATTATTATTTTCTCTTTCTATTATGAGAATTTTTATATCTTTCTAATTATTAATATACTATCTATAACTGTATATAATTTAATATAATACAATTACGATTGATTGACACTCCTATGTTTCCTGTTACATCCTGTGCAAGAACTCTATAACGCTTGTTCGAAAAATAATTTGTATGCACCACGGACTTTAAATCTGTAGGGCTGTGTTCCGATTCCCCACCCGAGTGCACCCGATATTATAGTATATGTGACATATACTATAATACCGGGTGGGGAATCGGAACACAGCTATGCATATAAAATATGTCTATCTCTCAATCCCTCCCTTTTGCCAATCGGCACCATTAATGTTCCGTCTATATATATTTTTTAAATGTCTATGATTGTGAGAGAGAGATGATACAGCAATTTTATAACGAATAGTAATAGTGATAAAGTGACAGCTGTCTGACTCGTTAAAATGAAATATAAAGTTAACAGAACATAACAATATATTTCATCTCCTTTTCGAGGTGACAATATTGCTAATTCCTTTCAAAACCATCAGACATGATTCATGAATACCAAGACACGACGCATCCGATTCGAATCCAGAAAAATGTCGTCTATAATTTTTACTAATCTATGACATGGCACGGGAGCCAATACAAGTCTCGCAGATTTAACGCGATGTTGTAGTACGTTACCGGAAGATGGCGGTCACAATGGCCGCCGAGAGACCGGCGAGCGGTGAGAGCATCCGTGCAGTCAATGTTGTGAACCCCTAATACGATCCCGTGGCGCGCAGGCGCAACACGATCTTCTTAGAGTATCCATTTTGATCACATGTGAGTATCCCGAGCTATTCTCGTTTTCGGCTTCGACTAATGGTGCTAATTGTACGAGCGAGCGGCGGAACATTGAGAATACGTGGGTGATTGCCGGGCCGGTTCGTATCCACGCAACCACGATGCGCCAGGGCCGATTCTTAACCCACCCGCGATGATAATCGGCTCGCGTTGCCAATGTGGCTCGCTCGCCTTCGCCTGCTCGATCGTCTGTTCGTTCGCCGCGATTTCTGTCCGTCGTGCGAAATACGCCGTGCGCGATTGAACGGCGAGTTCGGGGACGTCGCGACGCCTGTCACGAGCACGCTCGACGCGAATCGGGCTCGCCGCCGAGACTCGCGATCTCATCGCGCGAGACATCTTTGGTTAGTCGCGCTCTTCATCCGCTTCGGCACCTCTCGCGAACTTTTCGCGACGACGCGCCACGTGGTCACGCTGTCCGCCCAGGTGTAACCACACATTGCGATCGTTTGAATTTCAATGATTCGCCCATGGCCTGCTAACAATGCAGATAAGATGATTACAGCGTTAGATTATGCGGAGAATATGCAGACATCCTGCGTTAAGCACGAGAATATTGTCACGTCAAAATATAGCTTATCCGGTCGTTTTGTTTTTTTTTTTCTTTCGTGCAACTAACGTTAATAAAATGCTAACGATAATACGCATTCCCGGATATTAATCGGTCAGGCTGCTTTGTCAAATACAGCTGTAAAATCGTATTATTAAAAGTAGCAAATGATTTATTAAAATTGTTATCGCTATTGTCACTAGCAAATTATTTTAAACACTGCTACGAGCTTCTTTAGAGCATTAATTTTTTTGGAAGGGAAAGGAAAAATTATGAATCTTAAGAGAAACTGATATAAAACTTAATAAAATTTTTGTTTTATACACAGATATCTGTAAAACAACTATGGCTGACATCGAGGATACTCACTTTGAGACTGGAGACTCTGGAGCTTCAGTTACGTATCCTATGCAGTGCTCGGCACTGCGCAAAAATGGTTTTGTCATGTTAAAGTCACGTCCCTGCAAGATTGTAGAAATGTCGACTTCTAAAACTGGCAAGCATGGTCACGCCAAGGTTCATTTAGTAGGTATCGACATATTTACCTCCAAGAAATATGAGGATATTTGTCCATCCACACACAATATGGATGTACCGTTTGTTAAGCGGGAAGATTACCAGGTAAAGCACAGCCTCTCTTCTTAATCTTTTATACCAAGCTAAATATAGAAAATTATTTAGCTCAAATTCAAGTTTACTTTTTTATACTTTCAATCTCTACCTAGTCTTGAAAGAGTTAACAAATTTTTATTGTTTTCTTATGTTCATATAAATATATTTTAACATTATTGTACTCTTCTTTTTTCTCTATTTTTCTGTTATCTTAACAATTTTGAACTTTGACAATATATGTAAGTTTCAATCATTCTATTTTAAAATTTGAGACATATTTGTAACACAGTCAATGTAAAAACTGCAATTTTTTTGTGGCAGCTTACAGATATATCTGACGATGGCTATCTTTGTCTGATGGCTGATAATGGAGAACTTCGCGAAGATCTCAAGATACCTGATGGCGACTTGGGAACACAACTGCGTGCTGATTACGAGTCTGGAAAAGAATTACTTGTAAGTATATTTTTATGTATGATATATGCATGAGTTATACTTGTTATTAACATTCTTACATGTTGCATAATTAATATTGATTAAATTGTAATATTATTTAAAATGTAATTTTAAACATTGTTGAATCGTACAAGTACATGTATAGGATTCTATAAGAGATTCATAGGTGAATAATTTGTCTTGCTTTAAAATATTTGCAAGATATTATACATTCTTAATTGTTGAAATAATTTATTACAAATAATCATATAATTAATGTAATATGGCAAACCGCTAAGAATATATATTTCCAAATATATTATACTCACGAAATGTCTTATAATATTTAAAAAAAATCTAATCTATCTATATATTTTCCATTTCTATTATAGTAATTATTATGCTAATTATAATTTCAGCATTACATCTCTACAAAAGTTTCTCCAATTTCAAAATGTTTTTTTAGTCTTAACATATGTACTTTTATTTTTTGTTCTTATATACAATCATTACTTTACTGTGTCTAAGAAATTAATATCAATCTCTAATATTCCCTTTTTATTAATTGATAATATAATATAATATAATATATATTAGCACATTATATAAAAATTCTATCGAAAGAAAATTACTTTCTTATTTCTCTAAAACTAAAACCACATTAAGCGTATGATTCTTTATTGGATATGTAAATTTATATTGTATTTTTTAGTGCACTGTACTCAAGGCATGCGGTGAGGAGGTAGTAATCGCCGTCAAAAACAACACCTCCCTCGACAAATAATTGTGTTCAGCCCGACAACTACGACGACAAAAAACCCAATATACATTCGAGCTAAAACCACCCGCTTAGCCAATCAATTGATACCTTTACTATTGGTCAAACAGGATAAACAACAATAATAATAAATCTATAGGAAGATGATGAAGAGAGTGGAAGAGCGAAATAGAAATGGAGAGAAAGAGAGAGAATGAGCGAGAGAGAAAGAGAGAGAGAAAGAAAAAAGCATAAGCAAATAAAACGGGCTAGCAATTCCTAACAACAGCAACGCGCCAGTGCGAAAAGCGACTTTTATCGAAGTAACATCTGCTTACTTAATTATTATTCAACAATATTTAAATGAACAAATCCGGGAAAGCGAGAACTGCGTATACGTACACTCAGTTCTATACATTTAATACATACATATACACACATAGACAACACAGATAAATAGCGTATATGTGTGCACACATACATACAGGACATATTTACACATATACTTATACATTCACACACGCGTTGTTTGTTATACAAGAAAGTGGTGACAACTTTTCAGCAGAAAGTTGATTGAAAATAAAAACTGAGAAAGCCTTGACACACATCCTGGACCTTTTTTTTTTTTAAAGAATAGAGAGAAAGAAATTATTTACAACAGCTTTGTAACTTATTACACTTATATGTGTGAGTGAGAGAGTATACATGAGAGAATGAGAGAGAGAGAAAGAGAGAGAAAAAATTGTTGGAGACCAATACGAAGAGGTCGTGGAAAAAGGACTCTAGAGTCTTTAACGCGCGCGCGCGGAACAATTTTTCATGGGATGCTAGCGATGCCCGACACAAAGCAGCTCACTTCAAGCATCTTTCCTGATGATCGATTCATAATGATTATAAACAAGACTGGCGTTTCACTATACAGAATTTATACATATAATGGTCTACAAGATTTCTTCTTTTTTTCCCTTTTTTTTGTGGAAAGAACTTGAGTTCTCGAGATTTTTAGGTCTAATACAATCTAACTGCACAAAAGTTGAACATTCGAATTTTTCTTGTTTAAGAATCTGGAAGGATTTAAAAATATCACATTTCATTTTCCGATAATTAAAAATTTGCGAATTCAACGATGGCAATTCGAAATTTTTGATATCTAATGAGATTCGAGAATTTTGAAATAAAATTTCAACATTCTAATCTTTAATTTCTAAACGAGAAATCGGAAAGAAATCGGTAATTTAAAATGCTCGATAGCTATGAATTTCAAAATCGGAAGATCTGAAAGTTTTTAATTAAGATTTTTTTTTATATATCAACGAGCTTGCTATGCACAAAGGTCTTGATATTTTTCATTGAAAGATTAAGAAACGTAAAAATTTAGTGATGAAAATATCTTGTCGGAACTCTAGAAATATAAGAATTTAATCAACAATATGTAAAAGCTCAAAGTTATAATGTCTAACGATATTAAGATACGATATATGTGTAGACCTCTAAATCCAAGAACGTCGAGATCATGCAAGATAACAATTTGTGCGCTTTGATATGGCCGGTGCGGCGCAATGCGATATCGCATCATGTTCAAAGACTGTAATTGGCTTATGAATGCTCAGACTTTATTACATTTTGTTGTAATATTTCGTTTTAATAAACATTTTTCAGAACAGGTTACACGAGCCGCTTTCACTCGACGAGATAATTATCTAATCTTTTAATTAGACGACGTAACACTAAAATTAGCAAAAAGATAGAACAGTGAGTGGAAGATTCTTGTGTGAACTTGCAAATGTGCGTAAAGAATCTTTCCCTTAGATCCTTTTTATCTCGTGTCATCGTTTGTATAAAAAAAAAAATTGTTCCGATGGTGCAGTCTGAATGATTAGAAATAATTATAAGCAGATAATTAACTACAAGAGTGTATAATCACAGTTATCATTGGAAGGTATACGTTTTTTTGCCCTCCCATAGAAACATTTTGTCACTCGGAATTTGTTTAATTTGGCGTCCTTGCAATATTCCCATTTTATTTTTTTTATTAGCAAAACCTCTACTGTTTAATAAAACAAAATTCTGAATTTTAAAAAATTTTTAATTTTTTCCCATAAAACATCCAGATTGCTTACAACTTGCTGCGAGAATCCTTCCGCATCTCCGAGCTTTGTGTTAGTGTGTTAGGATTACGGTTTCAAATATGTTCCTAGCGATTAAATGTCCTTCAAACATTTAATAAAATTCCTTTATTTAACAAATGAATACGAAGTCCCCAAATCGTCAAATATATATACATATAAATTTCGATGTATATCTAATAATTATTATCCTCTTATATATCCCTCTTTATTAAAATTATATATTTTATATAAAATTCCATTTTTTAATCATTTATTATGAAAGGGAACTCGAAATAACGCGCCTTCCTTGATGACTTTGATCTTTTGGCGACGACATTAAAATCGAAAACTCATCTATTATAATCGAAATAAACAAAATATCGAATAATTAATTAATATGAGAAATAAATCAGCGTCTGTAATCTATGTGTGCTATGTTGGACCAGGTTCATAATTATTTTGATTGTTAACTCTATAACCAAAAAAGAAATCAATTTAAAAAAAAAAAAAAAAATAGTATAGACATAGTGGAAAAATATTCACGCAGAGAAATGATGTGTGGTGACGTCCTTTCTTTTTCAGTCCTTTCTCTTAGACTGACTCGCCCGCACACTGCCATTATTCAAAATTCGCAAAAAAATGTTAAATTACATCTCATTAAGTTAATAATATATGTAATAGTAAAATAATTTATATGGGTAATCGGGGGGTGGGGTAATTCACAAAAGTGTAAAAAAAAGGCACTAACGTAAAAAACATGCTTTTCTTTTTCTTGTGTTTTACGTACTTACAAATTCTATTCGTTATTTTTGTGTGCCTCTTTATTTACGAGGAATAATCTAAGCGCACCCCCATGGATCATAGAATATGCGACATTCTCGAAATGTATGGTTGCGCAGTCAAGATTTCAAGGATTCATAGTACCAAGAGTCTTTAATATGTCGACATTATTTCGTGTGTATCAAAAATTCAGAAGTTTTAAGGATCGGGATAGAAATTTTTAACAATTATCGTTTTAGAGACGCAAGGATTCGTGGTACTAGCGATCTTTGAGATTCTAATAACTCATTAGTCCAAGGATTTGTAGTATCAAAGATCCATGAAATTCCAGAATATATATAAATATCATGTGTATCCTCCCCCCGCCCCTTCCCGCTGCGATATACAAGGATCTATGACTTCGAGGATCTATGGTACTGACAGATTTTTGTACTCATAAAATATTTAATACAAACGAATAAAATTTAATTTGAAAACTTTTATTTGCGCACTATATATGGATTCATTATTATTATAACAAATGCAAAATGCAATCGCTCCTTTTGGATTTTTACGTAAATAAATTGTTTTATATACTATCCCTCGGAGGATGTGTGAGCTATGTTAAAATTTAATTCTAAATAATATGTTAACGGGATATTCTTCAATACATCCAAATGTTACAAAAATTTTAAGTTTAAATTCATATTTAAACAATATTAATATAAATAAAGATAAATTTATAATTTCTATGTGTAGCTTTTAAAGAGCTTCTCATTTGCGAAGATAGATTTCTTCTTACAATAATTGCGATGCGATATTTCTTTTCCAACTTTACATATATCAGTTTCAGCGTTTAATTACACGATTTTAAATTTAATCCTAAACAGTATATATATATATATATATATAAGCGAAATATTGATATTTTTTTAAACATTATAAAAATGTTATGGAGTTATTACCATCTTTCCATATATATCAAACTTAATACAAACCGAAAAAAGAAAATTGCTAATTGCTAAAAATTAATGTAATTTTTTCGAGATCTCCTTTTATGTATAGTAAATGTTATACTATAACATTATAACTCACTCTTTCTTTTGCATTTTACATTTTTTTATCTAATTTACCATTCTAAAACGCGTTGCACCTTTCCCGCATATTTACAATAAATTCTATTTCATTCCATATTAAACAAATTATTTCATACTGTTTAGGTTTAATCAACGCGTTCGTGATTGATCCATGTGTCTGGGCAACAAAATGCTGTAATAAATGTCATATTTAAAAAATGTAAACTGACCTTGATTCCAGGAATTCTACGATTTTTATGAATACTGTGTGACTTGAAAAAGTCTAGATTGCAGCATTTAAAATTCCCAATGTCCAAAAAGATTTTAAGACTGTTGGGAAACAGATAGAAGAGTCATAAGAAATTTAGCATTTCTAAGAAAATCTAAAAGATTTCACGGATTCCAAAAATATAAAAACGTCTGTGAAAAATTGAAAGATCCCAAGCAAAGTTAAAGGATCCATAAATACCACGAAATTTATTCGCAATCATAATCAAAGCTTTCTTGTTGTTCACAGGATCAATTATTGGCGTTTCGCCTCTGTAGCGCTGCCGCAAGATCCTGCCTGAGCGCAGCCTGTTGTCTTTGATCAGCCAAAGATTGTACCGATCGCAACCCGTTCACGATATCTTTTGTTTTACCAAAGTAGATCTCGTTCAGCGTATTGCGGATCTTGTTTTCCATATCTTCCACCATTCTGCCGATATTCGCGATATGAGGGGACGTTTCGCTAATCTGAGCATCTTGTTCTACCTGTAATTATGCGCGTACATTTTTCATTTATCTATCTCGATATAAATTGAGCATTAACTAGAAGAATGTGAATAGGCAAAGAATCCAAAAATTAATAGTTTTATGTACTGTTCCGAAGGCTTACCTGACGTGTCAGACTGCCACCCAGATTCATTGTACCAGAGCCATGCTTGTTGGTCTGTAACCACAGCATGGCTGTCGATGTGAGTTTATAATGAGCAGTGCGACCAGTTGATTTCTCCTGCACTTCTACCACATGTATCGAGTCCCAACAACCTTTAATCTTCTTGGAACCATCGCCAGCCTTCTTAATAAGAATCACCGCTGCAAATCCATGATCCAGATCCCACAAGTACACCGAAGAGACCCCGCCTTCGAAATAGAGCTCTCGATATTGATCGAAAGCATGATTAGCATCTATTTCCAGTTTCCTCAGTCGTTCGGAAGGCATCGAGCCATCTTCAAGCGGAGGATCGTAAGTGTTGCTCCAAGGAGATCTGCATAGAAATACATAAAATGGATTTGTACGCTATCTTTTTTTTTATCATCACATCATCAGAATGCTCATTTAGATCAAACCTATATGAATCTCCATCTCTATTGTAGTCACACAGAAGATAGTCCTTGCCAGACTCCTTATCCTTGGCAATCTTTAACGGTTGATCTACCGAAGACAATAGATCCTCGCATAATGAAGGAACCAAATCGATTAGGTCACTAAGGTTCTTCTCGATTTGCTGCGGTGGCAGTCTCCGCATCAGATCTAACGCACAATCCATTTGCTGTTCCGTCTAGAATATATAATCGAAGAATATGAAGATAGAAAATACGATTTATATGTATTTATGACACCATTAATCATATATGTTCTCACTTCTTTTTCAAGATATGATTTTTATATCCACGATGATGATAATGTAAGAGGAAGAAGTCGATGATAAAGGAAAGGATAAAATTATTGTTAAATACGTTGGATAATTTCTAAAATTACTTATTTACAAATATGTACAATAAGAAGAGAATAGGTAATAAATAAGGGATAAATATCTCACCATAGTGCTCCGATTGGTTATAGGCCGACGAACATCAAAATCCTATTAGAAGATGTTCGTAATGAGATAAACGTATCTTTTATCAGTCACTATCTCGCTGGGATCTTCTCGAAAATAAACGAAACGAGCATTTAAAGGGTGTGTCGTAATGCGAGCAGCGATTGGTTCGTCGCGCTCGTCGCTGGCTCTTGCCTCCGAGAAGAGCGAGGTTAACTGTCCGCGTCGCAGGCTAGCCAAACTGACATTTAAGCCTAATCTGACGTTGTCATAAGAGCGGATTGGTTGATTACACATAATGTATGAGAAATTTTTCGGATAAGGCCAGAAATTTTTTTTTCTTTTTAATCTTTCCTTTGA
>NW_021849743.1:1023410-1050576 GCF_003651465.1 Formica exsecta | reverse complement strand
CGCTCTTCGAGAATAATCTCATCGTGTCTGTGCTTTTTTATTAATTCAAGTCAATCGGATAAACTTATGCCGGACGAAAGAACGCATCATTTGTGATAAATTTTACGTAAATATTAGATAATTTTATAGATAAATTATAATTAATTGACTATTCTTAATGAGTGGCTTATATAATTTACCCATCATGTCTTTATCTTTATTTTATGACATAAAAAAATCTGACGCACGAGTTGGGTTGCGTTCGAAAATTTACTTGTCGAATAAAGCAGAGTTTGATTGACCAATAAAGATAGAGAGATTCTAGTTCCTTTTGTCCTGATTGGTCAATCAAACGCTATTCCATGTTGACGAGCGAATTTTCGAACGTAACCATGAATGCACATATATGTCGGTCATATATACAGTCGAGGTTAAAGTGTGAGGTGTTTGGACACATTGCACGTCGCAGTGATGGCGAATCTGTGCGCGAATCTGCGCGAATAATCTTGCAGTAATGATAATGATTGTACGTTTTATCGCGGGTGATCAAGGGTGACAACGAACTCGCGAGCAAATCCGGCCTCCTCCCGTCTTACGCTTAATGACTCTTGAATTTTCATAAATAAGCGAGAATGGGTGTTGGCCTTAAACCATTAGAATTTACGGATTGTTTAACCGACAGTCCGTACTTCCGTGAGAATTTGCACTATCACGAGCGCGAATTAGAAAAAACCAGTCAACAGATTAAGCGGCTCGTTAAAGAGGTTAAAGATTTATTATTAGCTGCTAAAAGTAAGTTCTAGCACATGATATCATGTTTCTTTTTTCTTTCTTTTTTTTTTTACTCCAACTATAAAGAGATACGAATTTTGTAACAGCTGTTATGTATATATATATTTATTTTGATATTCGTAATTATTAACTCAATATGTACTATATTCTTGAACAACAAAGTATTTAGGAATAACATTTAGCTTGTATTTTATTCTTTTTCCACATTAAAGATATATCGTTGTATTGTGGAAGATAGTTTCTTTGTAGCGTAATCTAGTTTTTTTGATATGTTAATCTGTTAAGTTAATGAATAATATCTTTTCAGATTTGTCCAGAGCTCAGAGAGCCTTTTCCAAAACATTACAAAACTTTAGCTTTGAATGTATTGGGGAGAGCCAAACTGAGGATGAAACTCATATATCTCAAAGTTTAAAAGAATTTGGCAAACTTATCGCATCCATAGAAGATGAAAGAGATCGCATGGTATGTAATATTCTGAATGTATATTTGCTGTTAAAGTGTAATATTATACTTATGAAATTTTTCATACATTATTTTATATTTCTAACAATGATATTGTCATTTCCTAAAATCGATTTTTTTTTTTAGCTGGAACGTGCGTATGATCAGATTATATTGCCTTTGGAGAATTTTAGGAAGGAACATATCGGGGGAGTTAAGGTAAAATGCTATTTAGTAATATTTTATAGCATTTTATACATAGCATTTTATATATAGTATTTTATATACATCTGTATGATTCTATTTTTAATATATATATATATTTTTTGCATATATTGTATTTGCAATATATTGTATATATTCTATATATACAGGTTGTGTCTTAGAAATAAATGTTGGAATTCTATTTATTTTGAGAATGAAAGAAATTTATATAGATATTAATCTAGAAATGCTTTGAATTATGTACATTTCTTACTTACAGTAGAATTTTGCAAGAATTCTTGGGAGGTTAATGATACAAAGACTATTGTTATTTTCTCTTTGTGTTAGTAGTAGATATTGACAGTATATATTCTGATCTGATGAGTCAATTTGACTTTTATTATGTAGCAAAAGTATGCATCAAAGTAAACGAATGAATCATATTTGAATCTGTATGAGTTACATAGTTGACATAGTATATTTATTGAGAGGGAAATGACTTATTTTCTGATATTAAGTTGATAAATACTCATATGTATAAGCAAACTAATGTAAATTATAAGAGAGCTTAATGTTTGCATTGAGAAATGTGGTTTCTTCTTAAAGACAAGTTTATAAAAAATTTTTATATGTAATATTTAAAAATTAATTGTTTTCAACTCCACATTTATGTAATCTTTTTTTATTCTCAAAAATAAACTCTCATATAGTTGAGCTATTTATTTCTGGACATATACATCAAAAGTATAGCTAATTAAACTTTACTATAGTTAATCAAACATCAATGTTAATCATCCCATTTCTGTCATGATTTTAATTTTTCAGGATGGTAAAAAGAAATTTGAAAAACAAACGATTAAATTTTGTCAAAGTCAAGAACGTTATTTAAATTTATCCACTAAAAAACAGGACAATGTGCTGCAAGAGGTATATTTAATGATCTATAAAAAATTAGAATTGTATATTATTAAATAGTTGATATTGTATGTGCATGTGTGTGTGTAGGCCGATGCAACATTGGAGATGGCTGAAAGACACTTCTCTCAAGCTAGCTTAGAATATGTATTCTTATTGCAAGAAGTTCAAGAGCGGAAAAAATTTGAATTTGTTGAAACGGTAATAGCAAATAGTTCCATTATTTTCTATTGTGTGTATCTAGATTAAACATACATGCCACGCGCATCGAATTGTAATGACTGTAAATCATTAGTATATTACAGTAATGTAACATAAAATGTTCTAGCTATTGGGATTTATGTTTGGATGGCTGACATTTTACCATCAAGGCCACGAGGTAGCGAAAGATTTTAAACCTTACATGACAGAGCTACAATTAAAGATTCAGAAGGTTGGTGATTAATCTCTATGACATATTTATAGCTGCTTAAACATACATGTTGAATAATATTGAAGAAAATATTTTTTATCTGGCCAGTATATTTATTTCGAGTTAATATATACTATTGCAAGAGACACAATAATAATAATATATAGAATTATTTCTTAACGTGCTATTGCTGTGTTTCTTTGTACTGCAAAAGAATCTTAAGCATCACTAACATGTAGATACGTGTCTGCTCTATAGTATTTCTAATATCACTGAAATCTTTTTGTTAGCTTGTGAAGTAGCAAATATCACATGTTACAAGAAATGCGTTAACAACTTATAGATTTGCTAATTAATAGAAAGTTAGTTTTGTTAGAATGTTTTTTCAAAGAGCACAAATATATAGAGTTCTGCAAGTAACGTGCGCGTATATACAATTGTTAATAAAACAATTTCAATTTATGTATATTTTACATTTTATTTTCTACATTAAAATTTATAAATTTAACAAAGTATGTACTATTAAACATTCAATAACTTTTTTTTGAAGAAGATGTTGGTCAAGAACTTTTATAAGGAATCTATGAGTTATAGTTATCAGATTTCGAATAATATAAGATTTGAGAGTAAATTATTGTGTGTTGATGTAAATATCTAATAGGATTGATAACAGCATGATTGATAAATTGCTTACTAATTGCGATTTTTTATTTGTGTGTGTGCGTGTGTTTCACAAGACTAGAGAGAATTTCCTTGCTACCCGGGATAAAACCGAATCACTTATGAATAAAATGAAGGACATGAAGAAGGTACGTTTTATAGAAATTTTTGTATTTTTTATTCTTAATTACTCAAACATAGCTATACATAGAAATACGTCGTTTTGTTATAGTTTGCTAAATATTACTTTAATAGGTAGAGAGAATGCACAAGAGGAAAATTTTGGGCATATTAAAATAGTTATTTTTATAATAGATTTTTTTTTTATAAAACAAAAAGTACATATCTCTCTTATTCACATGTCATTTTTTTTCTTAGTCCACGGTAGAAAGTGGTCTCAACAAATTGCACTCGCGCGAAGGCTATCTATTTCTAATGGAGAAAAGTAAGTTTATTGTAGTGTAAAAAGACATACTTGGTATAGAAATCGATTGTTTAAATAATCTTATTGTAAATCCTTTTTTTAAATATTTATCTTATGATCTTAATTATGAATATTGCTATAGCTTACTAACTGCAACATGATATTTGCAGAAGCGTTTGGTACAACATGGACAAAACAATACTGCACATATCAGAAAGACAAGAAAGAGTTTACTATGATCCCTTACAATCAACTCACGGGTAAATTTGTAAGTCAAAGAAAAGTTAATTATATATTAATATGTGTAATAATATCCCGCACAGTTATCTTTGGAATAATTTTCAATATTTTTTCGATAGAGCAGCAAGGAAACTTTTACGCTAGCGTCTTGCATACGACGCACATCAGACAGTATTGAAAAAAGATTTTGCTTCGATATCACTGCCATTGATAGGTAAGTTGAATTCGATTTTGTATCGCGCACATAGGATTTTATTTCGTCTTAAAATTATTTTACCATAAAAACAGAAGATAATTAAAAAAAGTGTTTCCATCTCTTTGTTCCAGACCTAATATAACATATACGTTTCAAGCGCTTTCCGAAGAGGATAGAAAATTGTGGATGGATGCCATGGATGGAAAGGAACCTGTGAGTACTTCAATGCATTTCGATAGTGTTCGGATGGTCGTCTCTTTACTATTATTGTTAAATTTTCTATCCTTTATGAATGAGGAATTATTCTTAATCATCGAAATATTTTTCAGACTTTTCCGCGATTAGGTTCTTCCGCAAAATCTGAGGATACGACATTGGATGAAAACGGTTTTACGTTCGTATCCAAGTGTATTGCGGCCCTCGAGGATAGAGGTAGATATAATTATGATTTTTTTTTTACGCAATCTAATCGAACATTTTAATCATTTAATAATTATGGGTTCGATAGGACTCGAAGAACAAGGTTTATACAGAGTAGTCGGTGTCGCCTCTAAGGTAAACAAACTCCTGATAATGGGACTCGATAAGAGGAAAGTAGACAAACTCAACTTGAACGATCGTTTCGAATGGGAGAGCAAAACTATTACCAGCGCGCTTAAAACATACCTGAGAACGTTGTCCGAGCCGTTAATGACTTTCCGATATTACAACAGCTTCATTACAGCTGCGAGTGCGTATAGGTATTCTTGATAACATACTTGTTTTATTTTTGCTACTTGCACACAATTTGCTTTTCTCTCTCTCGCTCTTTCTTTCTCTCTGTAGAACGATCACTATTTGTTTTCTTTCCTTGCTGATCTCATATTCGACACTCGTGTACATAAGTAAAATCGAGTCAAAGAGCTAAAGTTTCATCTTGATTTTTATTGTGTGGCATCTAACAGAACAGGAAATGAAGGAAACTCGGATAATTGATATACACAACCTCGTTTATCGACTACCTAAGACCAACTTCAATATGCTGATTCTTCTTATCACTCATCTTTGCACGTAAGAGATTATTTGTCTATACATCAAATTCAGCGCTCTATTGTGTGTATATATATATATATATATATATATATATATATATATATGTGTGTGTGTGTGTGTCTACGATTACTTATTTATCCTCCGATTCAAAGATATTGAATCGCTATCTATCCAGAATCTTCCATGTTGTATTGTACATTTGTCATATTTTGCTCAACACTTGGATCAAACGAAATTTCAGTGTGGCGAAGAAAAGTGATAAAAATCTAATGACTGTGGGAAACTTGGCGGTATGTTTTGGTCCAACTTTGCTACGACCGGAAGAAGAAACGGTGGCTTCTATAATGGATATTAAATTTTACAATATTGTTGTGGAGATATTGATCGAGAATTGTGAAAGAATAATAGCCGGGCCACCCCAAGATTCATCGCGCGTAACGGCAGTGCAAGCCACCGTGGTTCCGAATAAATCGCAATGTGTCAAAGTGGAGGAAGGCCCAACTTCCTCGGGTAATGGAACGGCATTCTTAAGATATCCGCGGCACACAGCGGTAGCCGTTACACCCGCTACATCGTCACACGCGCACGTGAGTTTTAATCATTTACTTATTGCTTTCGGTATTTAATCTATACGAATAATTTATTTCTATACATATGTATACAGCTTGTTACAAGATCCTACTATGACGGCCAGGCTTTAACCGTTAACAAATCACCTACCGTCGATGAACGAAATAACGGGGATTACGAAGATCTCGACAATACGAGTCATCGTATACCATCGTACCTGGACAGTCGTGGGGGTCGGATAAAATTGACCAATGCGAATCTTATGTATCATTCAGCCGAAAAAGGTTTATATCCTTCTTTTTTCTATTGCTATTATTTCGTAACGATTTGCAGTCTTATCATTTTCTGAATTAAAATTCTTTATTCCAGTTCTGAGTGGTGGTAATACAAGTAGTTCGAGCGAATCGATCGCGTCAGATCCACATCCGTTTACAGGCGAATTACCGGTAAAACAAAAACGTGGCACCATGATATCTGTACACTATCCTACGGCTTACCCTCAGCGCAGTAACTCGTCGATATGTCCGTAAGAATCTTTACCTTTTCATTAATGACAAAGAAAATTATATTTTGTTGTATATTTTATCTCTAAGTATTATTATCTTTTATTGATTTTATTCTATGATTATAGCATTAATACTTCACCGAATAGTGGACGTTCGAGTCCCGGTCAAATGCCAGGAATTTGGTAAGTATTATATATGTAAGAGTTTAGATTCAAAGATTGTTTTAACTTTAATGTTTATATGAATTTTCAGGAGAGTACGAACTCTGTATGCGTGTATGGCGGAAAACGATGGCGAGTTATCATTTGAACCAAATCAAATTATCACAAATGGTAAGATTGAAATGTGAAATGTTTTTTTAATCTTTATACAAATTCGCGTAACAAAATATATGTTATTACAGTCAAAGCCTCCTTAGAACCAGGTTGGTTAGAAGGCACATTGAACGGTAAAACGGGCTTAGTGCCCAAGAATTATGTTGAGCAGCTGCCCTAAATATTACGAAAAAACCAAAGTGTTTGTTGAAGATTCTCCATCATTATGAAATGTTATTTTAATTATTACTTTTGGTATTGCTGAAGAAAGCAAACTTGTGAAAGTTATAACGCGATATTAAAAATATTCGCGTTGCTAATTCTCTTTGGCTATACACACTGCTTAGTCAATTATATATATATACTCGCGCGCGTATAAGCGTTATTTATTAGAAAAGCCATTTTACTCTATGTATCTAAATTGTATATATAATCACTTGTGAGTGATATATATGTGCATAAGGACCATATATAGAATTAATATATATGATGTATTTCAATACACATTTATATTGAAAGATTCCCATATATGTACATGGAAATTCCATATGGAGCTTGTAGGAGATTTTAAAGGCAATAACCATTCGTTTATACTATTGTATTATAATATAATAAAATATATATAATGCAATGTATTGAATACTAGGTACAGAAAATTTTTTACAAACTTATTTTGTACATATAGAGTAAACTTTTTTTTGGTGTTTTTTTTTTTTTTTTTTTTTTTAAATCTATTAGAAACGCAAAGCACGATTTGTATACAACAAAACGCGATAATGTATAAAAGAGTGCTGAATTCAAAAACTGCAAGAATTAAATTTCATTTTCGATATTATGATGGAAACATATACGCATGAAAATGTCAATAGATATATATATTACCAAAATGCCGTCGATTCACGTGATATGCATAGTTCATACAATTGGTCGATCAGTAAATACCAATTATTTCTAAATACAAATCTAAAGTATAGTCACAGTACTACAATTCGTTAATAAAATGTAACTTTAAAGAGACATGGTTATCGGCGATGCAGTTTTATAGTTTATATCTTAGTATTCGCATCTCGCTTTTAATGTTCAAGTCAATCTATTGTAAATCCAAGTTTTATTCATTTAATAAAATCGTATTACGCTAAAGGATATAAATGCAAGCTTAAAATAAATACCATTTTTTTTTTTTAAGTTATAAGTATATATCTCCACTACATGTTAAGAGAATATATAAAAACTTAAAAAAAAATTTTTTTTTGAGCACGATCAATTTTTAATTTTTCACTGTATATTATAAATCCTTTCTTAAAAATATTTAGTATTATATAGATTTGACGTTCAGCGCTTCAATGTAGATCACTCAATCGTTTTATGTGAATTTCTATAGCTAAACATCCCGCTTTTAAAGCATTTTTCTCTACATTATTCCATATTGAACTCATAAAGAGAGCGTAACATAATATTGCAGTCAAAAATATACGTAGTATATTCAAACCAATGTCGATACCTATAGATTTGTCCAACATACAGTTTAGCCCAAGAGACCAAATTAATGGAATGATCAGTATACAACCTGACAACAGATACCAGAAACGTTGGCGTTGTACATTTTTCAACGCGGTTTCGCAAATTTCAATTGCTTCTTTTAAGGAATCTGTTACATCTAAATTGTTTATGCCATGTTCATCTGTGAAAGAATGTATAGAACAAATTATATAATATAAAATATATATCTATCTAAAATATTACCCGAGAAAATAGGTTGAGAGAAATAATACATGTGGAATCCTTTAACTGTTAAACTCACCATTGGTGAATTTAAGTGTAGCCATAACAGCTTCATGATCTGAATAACTAAAATTTTTATACGGCACGCGATTTGGCAAAGGATGTTGGAAATTTGTAATTTCAACCTATAAAAATTATGGCGTTTCAGATATACATTGTCGTATAACATTAATGCTTTCATAAGATGCACGTTAAATCACTTACCTTAACGGTTTTTGAACCTAAGTATAAAATATGATCTATACGCTTCCCATCTGGTCTCGTTTGAGCGAATTTTGAGCATGTGTAACTGTTATTGGCACATTCATTGGTCCCTATGTGACTCGCACTGCTCGGGCACGCGTCCATTAAACCGCTAACGCCACACATAATCCTATATGCTAAGTCTTGCGGCTCAGTATTGAGATCACCAGCTAATATCACAGCATCCGCGCCACCACTGGTCATTCTTATAAATTGCGCAGTATCAAATGCCTGCAGCACTCTGTGAGCCATGTATTCATCGTTCTCTCGGTTATATTCAGCATGTAACTGCAAAGAACAAGCAATGAATAATACTTTTAGCACTTATTTTTTTAAATCACAACACAAGTTCTGCTTTATCACATATTATATTGTTATATAAATAGATTTGTACTCAATTAAATGTCATGAAAATAATGATGAAAAAGTGTGTTAAGCAAACGTACATGTGCGGTGTAAACATTAATATTCATATTGAGAATCTTAATTTTACATAGCCCAACACCTTTACCGCCGAACCAATCCCCATGATGTATCTTGTGCACGTAACCATTTAAAGGCCATTTGTGGAATATAACGTCGTAAATAGGATACCGTGATAAGATACATACTCCTGATCCAACGACACCACTGTCCAAAAAAAAAGAAAAGGAAAAATGTACGATCTCATGGTGAACAATGGCGATTATCTAAATGTCTAACGTACAATACCATACCTATGAAAGTAATGCGAATAAGGAAGAACTTCCTGTACTTTTGTCTTTATCACTTTAAAATCTTGAATAGACCAAACTTCCTGCAAACAAATTATATCGTATTCTCTGCTCGCACACTTATCTGCGATAGCGGATATACGTGCGGCTCTATCCTTTGAAACATATGGTATGCTCCTGTGAAGTATTTAAACAAAAATAATTAGAAATCATTACAGCTAGAGATACGTATTTTGTATAAAATATAAAACTGGACATTTTTTTTACTCACCAACAATTTAGTGTCAAAATACTCGCTGATATCTCGTTTGCCATCGTTCCTGTTTCGAGAGCGTATCTCTATTAATTATTACTAGAGAATATAACACATACGATAAATATGCTTAATTCTAAAATAGCATATTGCGATTTTTTCTGACAATTGACAGTGTCATGCCTTTTAATAGCGAGTAGGATGTAGATAAATATAATTGCAAAAAAAGAAAAAAAAGAGTGGCGAACTTATTTCCCCGATATCCTTTCTTCATACTCGCTTATTATCAGTGTTGACAAGTCCTTATCAGTAAGCATACATACACATATATATGTATATATCCCTTAACTTTTTTTTTCAAATAACTGTCTTTAATTTAATTAAAGACAGTTACATTCTATATATTTTTTTTAATTCTTCTAGCGCTCTTCTGTACAAGCTATCGACGATTGCCGGTGTCGTTTCTGCGCAGCTTTTCTGCGATATATTATTCCTGCGCAACGACACCGATAATTGTCGGTAATCGGTAGCGTGTAATAGCGCCCTTGGTTACAAACAACACACACACACAAATCGAGGAATTTACCGTCAATTATTTATATAAATAGTGATTGGTGATCGGAAACATGTAGACGTGTAGACACTTTAGCCATTTTAAGCCAATGAACAATGAACGCGGGCGTGTCTCGGATGTGTGATTATCAAGCACAATCGATAGATCGAATCGATTGTCCTTCGATTCTCTCCTCATTCAGACGTGTTCTCTGACATATTCTTATCCCGTGTATGTGTATACCTGCCGTGTTATGTTACTGATTTTTGACATCATTTGACATCCGAAAATCCGAAAAACGGCAACGGAAAGCAGTGTTGGCGAGATTCATTATCGGGATAGACTTTATGCGATAGTGCATCAGACACATTCGTCATCCCCAAATGTTTCTTGATGATCTGACATTTGAAGCTTCCTTTCCCACGATCCACAATCTCATTCGTGATTTTGAACGTCAGATTCAACAATCATCTCAGGAATATGTCATGATGATTGTGCAAGTACCACACACGTAGAAATACATCCGGCTGTTGGACATACTTAATCCCCTGCTGGGATTTGCTGTATCTTTCATTCTATAATTTTACAACACAAGCACACCATCGACGAGATGACTACCGACAAAGTTACTCTGGGCGATGCTCTGTCGAACGTTGATGTATTGGATGAATTTACGTTACCGGATGAACAACCTTGTATAGAAGCTCAACCATGTTCCGTAGTATATCAAGCGAACTTCGATACCAATTTCGAAGACAGAAACGGTTTTGTAACAGGCATTGCCAAGTATATTGAAGAAGCAACTGTACACGCGAGTTTGGTAAGCTTATCTTTTAAAATTACGTTTGTCAATAATTGAATATTAACAAGATATTTTTATTGGAAATATCTTTTTAGAACGAATTATTAGAAGAAGGTTTAGAACATGCTGTCATGTTATATACCTGGAGATGTTGTTCGCGTGCAATTCCACAACCGAAATCTAATGAACAGCCGAATAGGGTGGAAATTTATGAAAAGACTGTGGAAGTACTGGCACCCGAAGTCAATAAATTGTTAAATTTCATGTATTTTCAAGTAAGCACAAATTGTAGCTTATTATATTATAACTATATTTAGTTTGGCTGTCTCTCTCTGTATATATGTTTACATACATACTTATGTTTTAGAGAAAAGCGATAGAACGATTTTCCGGAGAAGTTAAGCGATTGTGTCATCATGAGAAAAGAAAAGATTTTGTATCCGAAGCATATCTCTTAACTTTGGGAAAATTCATCAATATGTTTGCTGTATTGGATGAATTGAAGAACATGAAATCTAGTGTGAAGAATGATTATTCTACATATAGAAGGTAACATATTGAAAATAAAATTTTATTGGATTTCTCTTTAAATGTGTGTTTATTTTAAATTAAATGTGCTTTGTTCTATTTTGTAGAGCTGCACAGTTTTTGAAAGTAATGTCAGATTCTCAGACATTGCAAGAGTCACAAAATTTGTCAATGTTCTTGGCAACACAGAATAAAATTCGCGACACAGTTAAAGAAAATCTAGAGAAGATTACAGGATACGAAGAATTACTCGCAGATGTTGTCAATATTTGTGTTCATATGTTTGAAACCAAAATGTATCTTACACCTAATGAAAAGCACATGTTGGTGAAAGTGATGGGGTTTGGTTTATTCTTAATGGATAGCGAATTGTGTAACATCAATAAACTTGATCAGAAAAAAAAATTGAAGTTAGATAGAATTGATAGAATCTTTAAGAATTTAGAAGTAGTTCCATTGTTCGGAGATATGCAAATTGCGCCATTTAATTATATCAAACGTTCGAAACACTTTGATGCGTCAAAATGGCCGTTATCTGCTTCGTCGAACAGCATGAGTCCACAAGCTGATCTTATGGTACATCTTCCTCAAATTAGAGAGGATCATGTAAAATACATCAGTGAATTGGCAAGGTATTTTCCAATATAATCTCGTTCATATTCGGTTTCATCTAATATCAGCTACTAGTAATGTGATACATTTGATAATTGTATTCAGGTACAGTAACGAGGTTACTACAACATATAAGGAATGTCGAAGCGATACAGAAAATCGGGATACTGCGGAGTTGGCATTACGTGGACTACAGTTGCTTTCGCAATGGACTAGCGTTGTAACGGAACTATACAGTTGGAAACTATTGCATCCTACTGACCATCATATGAACAAAGAATGTCCACAAGAAGCTGAAGAATATGAAAGAGTAAGGATATTATGAAATTTACTAATTTATGTGACCATATATAAATAATCATTTTTATACTAATATTTCTTTTTTTACATAGGCTACACGTTATAATTATACCGACGAAGAGAAATTTGCTCTTATAGAAGTTATAGCAATGATTAAAGGATTGCAGGTATTGATGGCACGTATGGAAACTGTTTTTATCGATGCAATACGTAGAAATATATATGCTGAATTGCAAGATTTTGTACAACTCGCGTTACGTGAACCCTTAAGGAAAGCAATCAAGAATAAAAAGGATTTGATCAGAAGGTTAGCATAAATTATATATTGTAGAAATGTCACCATCTTCCTCTTCATTTACAAGAGCGACATTTGTGCAAATTATTTAGAAATCTAAATAGTTTTAAAAATACCAGAGTGGTTTCTCTTATTTCTTTTGTCTTCATTTTGTTTTAGTATAATCGTTTCCGTTAGAGAAACTTGCGCCGATTGGCATTTTGGAGTGGAACCACTCGGAGATCCCGCATTAAAAGGCAAAAAGGATCCAGATAATGGATTCGGCATTAAAGTCCCGCGAAGAAACGTTGGTCAGTTTACCATTAAGATATTGCATATTACTTTTTACTTTCCTATTTTTATTTTTAACTTTGAAATTGCGATCGAGTTTGAGAATTGATTATGATAAAACGCAATATAGGTCCGTCCTCTACACAACTTTATATGGTACGGACTATGTTGGAATCGTTAATCGCCGATAAAAGCGGTGGAAAACGCACTCTAAGGAAAGATATCGATGGCCAATATCTCGTTCAAATCGATCAGTTTCACAAAACCAGTTTCTACTGGAGTTATTTATTGAATTTCAGTGGTAAATAGATGTCGATTCTTTTTAAATTCGCAGTTATTTTCTGCTTTCTCTTAACAATTTTTCTTTTCTTTGCTCACAGAGTCTCTACAGAATTGTTGCGATTTATCACAACTATGGTATAGAGAATTTTATTTAGAAATGACAATGGGTAGGAAAATACAGGTAAATAATAATGTTGATTTATTTTAACTTGACTAATATCAGGTAGCGTATTCTTGGAATTGCCGCATCGTATAATTTGCCGATTAGAAAAAACCAACAGTTGTGTGTTATGTGAACACTTTATTTATTTGATTCAAGCATATAAGAACTGTACATATAAGATTTACCAATTAATGGACATTAGTTTTGCAATTTCTTTATACATTAGCCATGAAGCTAATATTATGTGAAAATAGCATATTCTGTAATTTATTTATATGATTAGAAATGTCAAGTACGTCACCAGCATAATGAAGAGTGCAGCGACCTGATCACCATGGAGAAACGCATTCAGGTACTTCTTCATTTGCTACTGTGTTCGATAGATAACTGATGCCGTAAGAAACATGTCGGAATTTTAAAACTTATCTATGTTTCTCTCGGGCAGATGTGCCATATCATGCTCAGAGATACAGTCCATACGTATTTTATATTCAAATATTTAATCAATAAATATATGTTTCAGTTTCCCATTGAAATGTCTATGCCATGGATATTGACTGATCATATATTAAGAAGTAAGGAACCATCGATGATGGAGTAAGTTTATTGTATGATATAACACGGTTATATATCAATGCTGTGATAGCAATTCTTATCAACGAAATTAAATTATCATTTTACATGATATATTATTATTACCGTTTCACAGATACGTTTTATATCCTCTGGATTTATATAACGATAGCGCGTTATACGCGCTGACTATATTTCGTAAGCAATTTCTATATGATGAAGTAGAAGCTGAAGTGAATTTGTGCTTCGATCAATTTGTATACAAACTTAGCGAACAGATTTTCGCACATTATAAGCAGCTGGCGGCCAGTATTCTGTTGGACAAACGATTCAGGGTAGAGTGCGTAGCTCTCGGGGCATATCTACTTCCGTATCCACGTGCTAATAGATACGAAACGTTGTTGAAACAGCGACACGTTCAGCTACTTGGAAGAAGCATCGATTTGAATAAACTTATAACGCAGCGTATTAACGCGGATATGCAAAAATCATTGGATCTGGCCATTAGCAAGTTCGAATCTGGTGATATAACGGGAGTTGTGGTAAGTCTTCCCCGAGAACGTATAATAATTTTCTCTCACTGTAAAAATAACAATGCCTTTTGCAACTACTCGCTTGCTAATATTTGACAGGAATTAGACGGATTGTTACAAGTCAATCGTCTTACTCATAAACTTTTAAGTAAGTGGCTCGCGCTAGACGAATATGATGCTATGTTTAGGGAAGCTAATCACAACGTTCTAGCTCCTTATGGACGAATCACTCTTCATGTATTTTGGGAATTGAACTATGACTTTTTGCCAAATTATTGTTACAATGCTGCCACGAATAGGTACGTTTATACGCGTTTAGCACATCTTGTATGTTTGACATATATCATTCGATATTAACATAAATTATTTGATGCATTTGTACAGATTTGTTAAGTGTCGCGGTCTACAATTTGTACAACCAGTTCATAGAGATAAACCTCCGCAAATGTCCCATCACTATCTGTGGGGTAGTAAACAATTGAACCTGGCTTATAGCACTCAATATGGACAATATACAGGATTCGTTGGTCCACATCACTTTCGTACCATATGCAAACTCCTTGGATATCAAGGGATAGCTGTAGTTATGGAAGAACTTTTGAAGATTGTCAAAACTCTAATCCAAGGAAGTTTGCACCAATTTACCAAGACCTTAATGGAAGCTATGCCGAAAGTCTGCAAACTTCCACGATACGATTACGGATCCCCCGGTGTTTTAGGCTATTATCACGCTCAGTTGAACGATATCGTACAATATCCAGATGCTAAGACTGAACTGTTTCATAATTTTCGCGAATTTGGCAATACGATTCTATTTTGTCTTCTGATGGAGCAATCTTTGTCGCAAGAAGAAGTATGCGATCTGTTACACGCAGCGCCTTTTCAAAACATCTTACCGAGACCTTACTGTAAAGGTGAGGACGAATTGTTTCGCAGGTATTATAAAATAGAAATAAAAAATCTATATATATGCAAGAAATTAAATATTTGTTATAAATTTTTCCAGAGGGAGAAAAACCCGAGACCAAGCAGAAACGATTGGAAGCAAAATATGCAGCTTTGCAAATTGTTCCAAACGTGGATAAATTAGGTACCGCTAAAGTAAGGGAAACATGAGCGATATATCTCTTTCAAATCCAAATTACATTTTACTCAACAACTCATCTATACATGATCATTTAATTTTGTAGCAAGCAATGATTGCCAGAGAAGGGGATTTATTGACGCGCGAGCGATTATGCTGTGGCTTATCGATATTCGAAGTTGTGCTCAGCAGATTACGGAGCTTTCTAGATGACCCTATTTGGGTCGGACCACCGCCAGCGAATGGTGTAATGAATGTGGACGAATGTACGGAATTTCATAGACTTTGGAGCGCGCTTCAATTTGTATACTGCATCCCCGTTGGTGAAACGGAATTTACTGTTGAGTTAGTAATAAATATAATTCATTATATACGATACATATATATTTCTCAAAGTAGTGCATGAAAAATTGTAACCGCAATCGCTTTCCGATTGTAGAGAATTGTTCGGCGAAGGCTTACACTGGGCTGGATGTGCTATGATCGTTCTTCTGGGACAACAACGTAGGTTTGAAGCGCTCGATTTCTGCTATCACATTCTTAGAGTGCAACGTGTAGATGGTAAAGACGAGAATGTTAAGGGAATAGTGAGTATACATACATATATACACCCGCGTGTGTTTTATTCATGTATATATATAAATTAACTATCTTTATTATATGAAATTGTAATATATAACTATTATCTTTAAAGCATCTGAAGAGAATGGTAGATCGGATAAGACGATTTCAAGTTCTAAATTCACAAATATTCGCCGTGTTAAATAAATATTTGAAGAGTGGAGATAGCGACGTGGCAAGTGTGGAACATGTCCGCTGTTTCCCGCCTCCTATACATCCCTCGTTGGCACATGCGCAACAGCATTATCATGCACCGGAATATTTACGTCAAATAAATCATCAATAAGCGATAATTATGAAAAGACTGTATTTTACGTCATAATGGCGAACTCGAACGGAGACTCAAAAAAAAAAAGAAGAATCATTCCTTTTTAAGGATATTTCTAAAGTATCTATAAAAACTATTCATATTTTATATCGTCAATGTAGAAATATATCATTTGTATTATTTAATTCATCTGCTATGAATGTTACTAGATAGACATTTTTTAAAGCAGACTTAGAGAGAGAAAGAGATTTACAAACGATTACAAACAACGAAGTTGCTCAACTTCGTCTACAAGCATGACACGAATTTGTTCCAATCATTTCTCATTGATAACATACAACATATGTTTAGATAGATAGATTTATATAAGTGCACTGCTTTACTTTAATCATTCACAGATAACAGAACTGGTAATATGTACGATTATATCTAAATATATTGATCCACCAATGTAGTGAAATATGTATGAATCTATTTTGTAAGATATTTCAAGTTTAATCAAAACAAAGCATTATATATGAATATTATTCATATCACATACATAAATTTATGTAGTACTTCTTGTGTATTGATAACTATGTATAAAATGCACATGTTTCATAATATTACTTGTTTTTGTTTATTCCTAAACGATGTAAAAAATATGTACTAAAATGTGATTTATATTTTTAGATAGGATATGCATGCGAATTATCATGAAATACTATTGACAACCACAGTACAAATTATATTATTTTATTATACGAAACTGTTAAAATCACAATTCAGCAAAGAAATCAGATCGATTATTTATTTCACTGCTTGGAAGATTATGTTTGAGCCGTTTTTGTTTTCCACCTTTTACAGATTCGGTAACGTTTAAAGTCTCGAAATATTGTACATTCCAGAATTTGATGTCATTATTATGAGACGAGGACGCTATTAAAGTTCCATTGTTACTGATATCGAGCGTCTCGATAGAAAAGTCATGATGTCCTACTATGCCGAGTTGACGATGAGGAAACAAACTAGTTGCCCTATTTATTATATATAGAAATTGTTTAAAAGATGTTACACATATGTAAAGTAAGTCATAAAAATTCTTTCTTACCTAATTATTCCGTTCTCTCCAGTTATTACAACATTCTCCGTAATGGGAATCATACAATTTATGGCTGCCTTCGTAATGTTTGGAAATTCATCCGAATGTAATCCAAATTCACCCCAATTGTATACATACATTTTCCCTTTACTAGTAGCTGTTAACAATTTTCTTTCGGATTTAAATAAACCGAGACACGTCAGTTCCTCGTCATATTCTTCGGACTGCGTGTAATATGATAGATTAGATTGACATATGATTATCAGATTTGATTTTTGTACAATGTACCTGTATGTGCATTTTTCTCTCTGGTATATTTAGAGTCGTTAGACAACCATCACCACTGGAACAAACCAAATACTTGGCATCTCTGTTGGTTATCATTGCGCTAATATAATCTTCCACCTTCTTTATGGAAAATATTGGTTCACTTCCCTTTTGTCTGAGATCCCACACTAAAAAAAATTTTTTATAAGATTCATTTTTGGGGTTCAGTTAAAAATTTAAGAAGTATTGCAAATTATTATTACATTTTACTACACCATCATCGTCGCCTGTTGCAAATACATTCTCATTGATTATCGTCATTGTATATATAGGTTGCCTAAGATATGATGAAAGATGCATTAGTAATATAATTGACATATTAATAAAGCTGTATATCAATATATTATACATACTCATGAGCTTTCTCATATAATCTAGTTAACTTTTCAGTTTCCACATCAGTTATCGCTATACATAAATCTTTTCCAGCTGAGAATAATATCTGTCCATTCTCACTGAACTCAATGTCTCGACAAGCTTTAAGATGCAATTCTATAGTAGATACAAGACTAGTCTCTTCATTGTTATACTTGTACCTAGTAGGAAAAATAAATGCAAGGTTTAAAAATGCAAATAAAATATTCTTTTCATCAAACTTACATAAAAATATCTCCCGTAATACTAGCTACACCTATAGTATCTGCTGTAGGATGGAAACATATATCTGTTATCATATCTTCTAATATAATTGTTGGTGGATGATTCCTGTGCAAATCTTTTCCACTTAATATAGCCTTGACAACTTCATTCTCTTCATCTAACAATAAGTTACTGTTGTCTTGATGAGAAGATGCCCCATCTTAAAGAAAGAGACTTCATTTAGATCTTAGATTTAGATTATAAGAAACTTAAACAGGCTTTATTTTTAATATGTAGAATTGCTTTGTTTCGTTTTTAGCTTATCCTTAATTGAAAAAATCTACAAATGAAATAAATTGAAGAAATTGAAAAGAATACCTGCCGATGTTTCAGCTTTTGATTCTTCGATAATAGAAATTCTATCGTTATCACTATCCGATGTTGATGAGGATTCGTTTGATGAATCCTCATCGCTGCTTATATCCTCGATATCTTCATCGCTGCTTGTATCCTCGATATCCTCATCGCTGTTCATATCCTCGTTATCATCAGACATCAAACCATCTGCGAAAAAAATTATATTTAATAATCGATTATTACAAGAAACGAATGCGTAGATATTTTCGATTCTATATCATATTGGAAGGTGTTACGAACCTATTAATCTCTTCATTTTCCAATGCATTTTTGCAAAAAGAACGAAATCTTGATTTTTTTAAAACCTTTTTTTCTTCACATATAATCTCGAATTATACAGCTAATAATACAATTGCTTGTAATATTACAATTACACGATTGAGGTTATATCTCTTTCTCTAATATTCAAGAATTCAGTTACTAAATATTTCTGAAAATGGTGGAAAACTTGGCCGCGTTCGGCAGAAAAAGCGCTCATCGTCAACACTTGACGTTGGCTATGGTCGAGAAGACGCTAGAAATGCTTCGAAGCATTGCATTAACCAATTAGAATAAAGAAATCTTTACTCTCTTTGTCCTGATTGGTCAATCAAACGCTTCGAAGCATTTCTAGCGTCTTTCCGACCGCAGCCGTTGATTTGTTGGTTAAAAGTAAAAGCCAATCACGTTTGATTACTACTGAACAGTTTCATAAAAAGCTACTAGCACAAGGAACTAAGATTTTCTTTGATCTGATTGGTTAAATTTCAATCTTTAATCTCCAATCACAATCTTTAATGTATAGTTTGAAATGGACTTTAGACTAGTTACTATTTTTACAAATATTCCGATTTCGCCATTTTTGACCAAAAAGGATTTCAGCCAATCAGAAGAAATCGAATGATGTCCCAGCTCACACACTATTCTACACTACACTTCTACACTCATGACTATTATTTTACGCCTATATACATATATGTAGATTTATTATACATACTATACAGGGTGTCCTATAATTCGCGGATCACCCGCCATGTGGAGGTAGAGCATATGAAACCGAGAAGAAGTCCTTTACCATTTTGCGATATTCGTAATAATTATTAAGAAATTAATTTAAAAAGATGGGCCAATCCATGCCTTACACAAGCGCGCGGCGAGAAGAGACTTCCTACTCAGGCGTTGCTAGGTGCGCGGCGAAGCGGTGGGAGGGGCGCTGTATACGGCTACGTACGAGCGAACGCTGAAGCCACGCATCTCGAACTATTCTCTCTCTCTCTCTCTCTCTCTTTCTCACTCTCTCTTTCTCTTTCTCGCGCGCGCGGCATAGGGCGCGTTCCACTTAACGATCGCAATGCTCGCGAGCATCATCTGTCTTTGTTTAAGTTTCGTGAACAACAAGGATGAAATGATACCGTGAGCGTTGCGATCGTTAAATGGAACGCGCCTATAGGAAGCAGAGCTGGGCAAAAATGTAATCTAATTTACAATTACAAATTTCAATTACAATGTAATTCTTAATGCAATTAATAAAACAATGTAATTGTTTGCAATAATTAACGATTATAAAATGTTATTATTAATTGCATTAAGAATTACATTGTAATTAAAATTTGTAATTGTTAATTAGATTACATTTTTGCCCAACTCTGCTTCCTATGCCGCGCGTGCGAGAAAGAGAAAGAGAGAGAGAGAGAGAGAGAGAGAATAGTTCGACACGCGTGGCTACAGCGTTCGCTCTTACGTAGCCGTATAGAGCGCCCCTCCCACCGCTTAGCCGCGCACCAAGCAACGCCTGAGTAGGAAGTCTCTTCTCGCCGCGCGCTTGTGTAAGGCATGGATTGGCCCATCTTTTTAAATTAATTTCTTAATAATTATTACGAAAATCGCAAAATGGTAAAGGACTTTTCTTCTCGGTTTCATGTGCTCTACCTGCACATGGCGGGTGATCCGCAAATTATGGGACACCCTGTATATAGTTATTAAAATGGCTGCCATGGCGCTATATCGGTTACGTTGTTTGAGAGAAACTTTCTACCGCATATTATAACGTAAACCGCTCCTCGAAAGCGGTAGAGGCTGGATCGTCAAATTTCACAATCATGGAGAGCCGAAGTAACGAATTAATGGCGGGAATATCAGCGTTACCTCCGTTACCTGTGATCGTGAAAGAGGAGCCTTCGGAGCAAAACGGCAACTCGAAGCTGGACTCACAACAATCTCAAACGCAGGATGCAATTTGTGTCGATGAGGAGTGCGGGGATCAACGTATCGAGTGCACTACCGAAAGTCAAGAGAGCGAGATCCGCGCGTTTTTGTCCAAATGTGTCTTTTGTAATAAAGTGTTCGTCCTGGGAGATGATCCAAAGCTTCTGGAGTGCTTACACGCGGCTTGTATAGCATGTGTTACTAATAAGCTCAGTGATCACAATACATCAGTGGATGTGGATGTGCTGTGTATGTAATGTAATTACAGCATGTAATTGTAATTATAGTCTGACAAAATTAATATTTATTTGCCCATTTAATTGTCAAATTATTAATGAAAGACTTTTATTTCGATCTCATTGTATAACATTGTATAACATTATTTTATTTTAAATTTATTCTATGCTCATAATAGCTCATTGTACTTTACAGTGGAGAGCAACCTGATTATGTGTCATATCTGCAATGTAACTACCAAAGTGGAAAATTTGATTGAAAACAGATTTCTCTTAAAGTTATTGGAGGAAGATAGCAATATGGGATTGGATGACGAACCTAAAGAAACTGAAGAGGAGAAAAAATGTACCAGTTGTCACGATAATGCTACTGCTACTAGTTGGTGCGTCGAGTGTGAAGAATTTATTTGCCAGAATTGTGTTATGGTAATTATAAGCTACGTATTAAACTTTATATGCCGTACAAATGTGTATTTAGATTTAAAAAATGGATTTTTGAACGAGTGTTTCAACAAAATGTTAACTTATATTGGACAAAACTATTTTAAGGCACATCAAAGGTTGAAAATAACTAAGGATCACACAATTAAACCCAAGGATGAAATGACAAATGATAATAGAGATAATGTCAAAAGAGGAAATAAGAAGATACCTGGATACTTGTTTTGCACAATCCATTGTCACGAACAATTATCTTTATTTTGTCAGACATGCGATAAACTAACCTGTAGAGACTGTCAACTCAGTGAACATCGTGATCATAAATACAAATTCATTCACGAAATTGCTGCTGAAACTCGTTCCTCCATGTCTACTTTGCTCAAAGAAGTAAGGTAAGATCTGTAAATATATAATAATTAACAAAATATCAGAGAGTTGCAGATTTGCAAAATAAACAATAATTTTCAGCTACAAACGAGTATTATTAAAAAGTGCGATGAAAGTTATAGAGGATAGGCAAATTCTAATATTGGAGAAGAAAAAAAATCTTGTTCAAGATATAACACAGATGGTGGTACAGTAAGTGTGCTGATATATGTACAATCTTTTTGTTTGCATTTTTTTTTTAGATATATACTAATTCTATTCTTTCTTTTTTTCTAGATTAACAAATGCAATTAATACAAGGGGAAAACAGTTGGTAATGAGATTAAATGAGGTGTGCGATCAAAAGCAGAATACATTAAATGAGAAGAAAATAGCTTTAGATCAGTTATCCAAACTTACCGATCATTGTATACTCTTTGGCACACACGCTTTGAATAAAGGCTCAGATATGGAATTATTATATAGTAAAAAGTACACTATAATCACAGATACATACATATGTACATATATAATGTATATAACTTGTAATAATATCATTATAGATCTGTTACAAATCATTTACTAAGGATAAAAAGCAAACGAGCCGATATTCCAAATCCCGAGATACCAGTCAGAATACATTTGTCTCTAGAAAAAGTACCAGATTTAATAAAAGGTTTGTGACGACATGTCACAATTACATAATTTTTATAATAATTTTCAGCCCGATTAGTTTTACATTTTAATATTATATATGAGCTACATAATCCGATACGTGTTGTTTCTGGTTGCAGTGGTATCATCGATCGGAGCGATAGTCGTTGATGGCAGAGTATATCCATCCATATCTCCTGGGAATAATAACACAACAACATATAATGAACAGCAAGGTGAGCCAAAGCAAACAACAAGTTCGATGAACGCTCATGCGGACGGTACTATTCCGATTATTCAGCAAGGATTGGCAGTGTTATCAGGACCGACTATACCGCAACAATCTACCAATATGCAACAAAATTCTTATCAGCAACAAGTGGGTCTGCCCTGTTTATCCCAACAACAGTCGCAACAACAACATGCGCAACAGCAATCTCAAAATTATATGCAACAGTATACCACCACACCGCACAATATGCCGCCTCGATCATCGCCACAGACGCATCAGCCGCGTGTACCGTATTCTGCCAACTATAATAATAACAACAGGTTACAACAACCTTTGGTGATGCATCAGCAACGTCCTCCACTGGGTAACTGTCATCAACAAGTGACATCGTCCACGCATCCACATCAGCAGGTCCAGAATCTCGATCAGCTTGGACAGAACTCGAGTTTACGCGGGCTTCTCGCACATAATCCTTCCCTTCCGCCGCCTCCTTATCCGTCGTTCCGAACATCCACCAATCACATGTCGTATCGATTACCACCTGGATATAGATATTCCTCAAGTGGTAGCCCTCAGAGAGGAGCAGCGATGGTTCAAGTACCACCGCATCACGCGTATCAACAAGCAAGTGCGCCTGTTGGAACGACACGTCTGCCTCAATGTAATTTAACTCCCCCTTCGACGCAACACCTCGGGAATTATCCCGTGCAACATCGTTGGCATATACCTCAGCAAGCGAATCCTTGCCTTCCCTCTTATACCTCGGCATCTCGACCTCAGCACGCAGCTCCCAATATGACAGTCCTTCCTACCAACGAGGGATATAAGATTACTTTAAGAAATCAACAGGCCAGCAATAATCAAAAATATAACGCCAACGTAGTAAACGTTAATTCGTGCGATAATTCGTCGCAGTCGCAAAATTCTTCTACCGTTTCGCTGTTACAAGCTGTCAGCTCGTCAATACCCAAAACGCCTAGTCCTGTTACCACGCCTGGCAAATCGGACGACACCGAGAAAAGTCTAGATAAATTTTGTCAGAAATCATTGAATGATTTGATGCTCACTATCGCGAAATTAGATAGCAATGGAATCCTGGTGATACCGGAAGCTCAGAGAAATCAAATGGATTCGACACAAGTCGATAGTTCCACTGACGAGGATATAAACTCGATGACTGAGAATACAACAGGTTG
Organism: Formica exsecta; assembly: GCF_003651465.1. Classification (NCBI taxonomy): domain Eukaryota; kingdom Metazoa; phylum Arthropoda; class Insecta; order Hymenoptera; family Formicidae; genus Formica; species Formica exsecta. The sequence continues at coordinate 1,026,300 of NW_021849743.1, read as the reverse complement.
GTTCTTATATCTAATTAGCTTCAATATATATCTTTCATTTTGTTTTACAGAGATATGTTTGATTGCAGACTTTTTCTTTCATTCTGTTATCTGTGTTTATTTCAGCAGAAAATTCGAAAAGTACAACGACGTCCATGGTGATGAAGGACGATCCGAACGAGGACTGGTGCGCCGTATGTATGGATGGAGGAGACGCGGTGCTATGTTGTGATAAATGTCCAAAAGTCTTCCATCTTTATTGTCATATACCTAGCTTAAAATCATTTCCGGAGTGAGTGTTCTATTCATCTACACACTTCCCTTTATCTCACTCTTTTACTTTTCGCTAATTAACTAATTACTTCTTTTAGCGAAAGTGAAACTTGGCAATGTATGTTGTGTACAAATGTACTCGAGTGTTCGGACGATATATCGAGCAGCGAGAAAAGACCAAACAGTATGAATACTAAAGAATTGCGAATTGCGCAAAGAATCGTCCTAGAACTTTATTGTCAATACGAGCAGAGTCTTCCTTTTCGGGAGGTTGTATCAAGTGAGGTAAATAAATTTTTATTCGGCAATCAAGCGACGAGTTAAAGTAATACAATGATTGTTTTTTGTCATCAGATCACTGATTATCATCGAATTATCAAGAAGCCAATTGCATTAGATATAATCAGGGATAAATTAAAACCCGATCATATAAATCATTACATAGATCTGAGACAAGTCATGGCGGACATCAGACTCATGTTTAAAAACGCTTTTACTTACAATCCTGTAAGTCAATTAAATTATTATTAACTCTTTTTATCTCTCATCTTGTTGTCTTCTCTTTGCATCTCTATTCATACTCTTATTTTTTTCAGGTGGATTCGCAAGTTTATCAAGAAGCTAGAAATTTAGAAGAGTTTTTTGAGAAATTATTATTAAAATGGGCACCAAACTACGCCTATGACGATCCTTTTCTCGCACCTGACAAAGATGAAGACGAAGAAGTTTTTCCACCTAATAGAAAATATAGACGTATAATTAATGATTAATAGGTTTTATATATATATATGCACAAATGATGTGTCATCAGTTGTATCTCGTCGGGAACAATTGTTTTATCTGAAACTGGATTTCTCTTGCAATTATATATACAAGCTATGTTCCAATATACACTGCCATATTAGAAAATCTATAGTTCATGTTACATATATCATAGATTTTTGTACTGCACAGTCTATATTAGAACATAGCCATAATTGTATCAACTATACTAATTATTAATTGTATCACTATACAATTAATAATTTGGTAGATTGTGATAAATAGTACTGAAACTACTCATAATAGGATTAACTTTAGAAAACATTGCAAAGCACGTGAAAAAATATACATTTTATTTTATTTCTGAAATATCCGCAATTAATCTTTTCGGTTCATTTCATTCTGAATGAAATGATATCAATACTCCATAGTAACAAGCCAATGTTATTAATACAACATGTAGCTTTTTTGATATGTTTCAATTATCTATAATGTATATTTTAACAAAATATTTACACGTGATGACACAATAGATTTTTAGTTAAATTTGACTAAACAGTACCTTTATATTAAGTTTATAGTTTATTTTAAATATGTAATATTATGCTTAAAAAATTTTATCGCCTTAGTAAACTTGCATAATGCTTCTTAACATTATATATTTGATTAATAGGATAATTAATTTAATATACAATTGTTTGTTAAATAACATATTCTTCGATTTTTTCATTGCATGCAAAATATTTTATAAAATATACATAAGATAAGAATAAAATTTCATTTATAATATTTCCACTAAATAAGTTTTTTTAAGTGGAAAACCTACTTGGAGTCTGACAGACTCTAAGTGAAAAACTTATAATATAATTGATATATATAAGCACTTATAATGTACTTTAAATATAGTTGAATTATATATAATTTTTATTTATAGTGTATGCAACAAGTGCGATATTTCAAATGATAGCCTGTGATGTAGTACATTAATTTATATTCTTAGTATATTCCAAATATTTTATGTAACACATAAAAAAACTTTTCTTTTAATGTGTGTGCGTGTGTATAAAATCTCGCATCCTATAATATATAAATATATAATTCCTTGTGCACCCACACACACACACACACACATATTTATAAGCGATGGTTTCTCTATAAAAATGTTTGGGGTCTTTACTTTCTCTAATTTCCTAGCGGATAATTCCTAACCAATCCATTCATTCTGTTTATTACCATGAAAATTGGAGATTTTCAGGATTATTAAATTATTAAGTTGGTATCTCAAAATCTCAAGCAATAACAAGGATGGCATTTTGAAATGATAACCGTTTGATATACATGATTCTTTGGAACTATATTATCGCATAATCAGGATTTTATTTAGAGATTGTGCATTTATATCGCTTCCTACAAAAGAAAGTGAATGAAATATTCAATACATTTGATTGGAATAAACAATGTGAAGCATCCAATATATTTATGACTTAAAATCATATATTTGTAGAGATAGGTGTATATTTATAAAATGCTAGAATGATTTTAAAAGAAAATTAAAATTATAAATGTGAATTGTAAATAATGTTTTTATTATTTTGGATTAAGACGCATTGGATTTTTTTATCTGCAATTTAAATACATTTTATTTCGTTTAACTTTTAAAACATTCAAACATACAGAGCTACGTGTCAATATTGATACTGCATTGCTCAATGCCTGCAAAAGAGCATTGTATGATTTCTTTAAGTAAGTTATTCCTGTACTTGCTTCTTATGAGTAATTATTGTTCTTGCAAAAACTTGAATTTTTGTTTAGATTTTATTTATTACGTTTGACACATATTTTTCACTTTTGCAAATGACAGATATATATATATATA
>NW_021849743.1:1012949-1023197 GCF_003651465.1 Formica exsecta | reverse complement strand
ATATATATGTCATAAATATATATAACTAATACAAACAAGAATGCAATTACTTGCAGATTGTTAGATATTATTCTTTAGAGCAAAATATTTAAAATTAATAATTTAAATTGATAATTTTAATTATTTCAGATATTGCAAGCCATGGATATAGAAGCTTCTTTAGAGCGATTACAAAAGCTAAGGGAATGGCAAATGGAACAGCATGAAAGGCTATTGAAACAGCAGCAGATGCAAATAGAGGTTTTAAGCCATGAGCATGAGGATCGTATTTGCAAAGCACTTAGTTTGACGATATGTGATCTTAATGACATTAATGAAAATACAGAGAATGTGCATGCTATGCATGAGATAGAGACAAATACAACAGAACCAATATTTGACAAAGTTTCAGTTTCCCAATGCAGTGCGAAAAATTCAGATAACATGTTTGATATGATGGATGAAGAAGTATTAACAGATGCTAATGCATTATACGAAACTTGTGAAAATAAAGAAACTAAGGATTCAGATCATATTTCGGCAACCGCCGATAAAAATAGAAATTCTGTAAAGCGTTATAATTCTGGTATATTGTCACAAGAAAAAGAGTTAAGTAGCGATTTATTAATAGAAGGGATAAAACCGCTATTGTTGGATAATGTAGTTTCGAATAGATGTATCTCAATTGACGATATTCCTCTTCCCTCACCTAAAAAAGATTTTCAAACACTACTGGAAGAGAAATTGAAAAGAGAGTCAGAAGTTATGTCAAATGCGCGCATTAATGTAAAGACTAAGCCAAAGAAACCATTCCTTAAGAAAGGTGAAGGACTTTCAAGATTCAAGATCTCTAAAAATTCAAAACAGCCAACAACTATGAGGAAGCATAACACATCATTATCTTCTAAACAAGATATCAATAAAAGTGATAAAAGCAGGAAATCTATTATACATAAAGATGTAGTCTCGAAATCTCCGAATAATTCCGTTATAAGTGAAAAGCGACAATTAAACTTAAAAACTGTACCATTACCAAGAAATAAGATGTTTAATAAATCCGAATATATTACTCCAAATAAACAAACTGCATATAATGCTGTTTCTAATCGATCAAAATATTTGCAAGAAATGAATATGTCAGATTCTGATTCAAAGACAGAAAGAGAATTGGAAGAGGTAAGGATATTTGAACTTTTGGAAGAAAAAGCTGAAAATTCTAGTTTCTGTTCAACATCGAGCACAGTACTTGCGTTTTTACAGCAGTCTACACCATTTAAAATAAAGAAGAGATTAAATTGTGCAGGCAGTGAAGGCGGTGTCGTGGCGAGTACGAGACAGCAAAATGACGAACGAACCAGTGATACAATCGAGCGGGAATCGATATCTCAGCGATCTACAGACATAGAAAATTTAAAACCCAGGATACAACACCAGTTTGAACACTTTGGCATTCATAAACGTTCTCATATTAGTGCCGCCACCATCGATCCTTACTCGGATATTGTAACTGTAAATGATACGCAAGAGGAGATACAGAAACATTCAACAATTGCCAATCAAGTATCACAGAATAATAAAGTACATGCAGATTATTTGAAAAATCATGATATAGCTATTATTGCAGCATTGTCATTAAATAGCGATGAAGAGGAAGATATTTCCAAAGGAAATAATGTAGCGCATGATGGTGAAGCAGATGCGAATCATCGCGTTAGATTCTCGGAATATAACGAATATAGAACTATAGATTTAAGTGACACGGCAGATAAATCTCCCTTGAGAGATCGTCTCGAGCAACAGGACTGGAACGATCATTCCATTGATTCATCAGAATTATCTGACATTGAAGAGAACCTGCCGTTAAATGATAAAAAACAAATGTCTTCCTTGAAAGTTACGAGCAATGAAAAAACGATTGTTTCGAGACGATCGTTCTTGCAAGAAAATATAACGAAAGCTGTAAATATTCCCGAAGAAGAAAATGCTCCAAATTGTGAAAACGATTCGCCGGGCGAGGATATATACGATGATAATGAGTGTACGATAATAGAAGAAATTCAAACATCTGACGAAGAGAGAGAGCAATCTGTCTTATCGTCATCGTCATCCTCATTATTATCAGATGTTCATCGAGAACTGAATACACACAAAAGGAAAGAATATATATTAAGAAGTGAGCCAGAAAAAATAACAGTGGAGAAGATAGCAAAAATACGTTCGAATGCGGAAGAGATCGATTTTTATCATCTGTCCGAAGATCGGACAAATCGGACGAATGGTTTTGAATCAGAACTATTGAAAAGCCGTTTATTAGAACTCCAAAAAGAAATCGATATATTTCGAAAGGAAAGTGCAGCTCTGTTGCTCCAGCGCCGAAATCTACAAGAAGATCAGACGATACTGCGTAAAGAATACGCGGAGAAGGAAAGAAATTTCGAAGAGAACAGAAGAAGAGTAGAAAACCGATTAGAGGAAGAGAAAAAGAGACTGGCGCGTGAGAGGATAGCAATGGAGAATAGAATTCGCGATGCTCAAGAAAAGGCAAAACAAAATAAAATGGAAAGACAGAATGCGCAAACCTTGCAAGAACAATTGGAAAAATTGAGGGACGAACTGAATATTAGGGAGAGCAGGTGGCATGCCGCCGAATCGAGGTATAGAAGTGAGCTCCGCGTACTACGAGTAGAAATTTCAAAATTGAAAGAAGAGATCGCGACCCTACAGAACATTAAAAGAACAAATGTCAGAAATATCAGGAAGAATACAAGTGGACAAATGATTACAAAAGCTATCAATCAAATTAATAAACGTATCATCAAGGTTCCATCCAAAGAGCTTCCAGCGAAGATATCTCAAGTCTTGGTCGATACTTCATCGGATGCTTCTGCTCATGACGATGATGATAACGACGAAGATAAAGACAGAAGCAAATCAATGGAATCGATTGTAAAAACAATTCATGCAAACGACGACTTTGAACAAATAGAAGATATATCTGTAAAGAATAATAAAGTAGAATCTAAAGCCGGGATTGGTTCACAGTCAAAATGCAATAAAATATTCGCGAACGAGAGCATCGCGAAGAAAAAGCAGTATTTATACGAAAATTTATTGAAAGACGCAACATCGGATTTCCTGGAGGATCAAAATCCGGTTCAAATTAAGCAAGATATGAATGAATCGACAGATACACAATTGCGGAATGCGAAAAACAATGGAACATCGGGGAAAACCAATGATAAATCCCATAATATGTCCCATCATAAGTCCACATACGAGGATCTCGAATGGCAACAGGCTTGCGCTGTGAGTAACGCAGATACATCGTTTCACAGATCACGTGAAGTGAATCAGAATTCGTCAGATAAAGACGATATAAGGATGCAAAATCGGATGTCGTTACCCGAGAAAAGTTTAAACTCTACATTAGGTCCCTCCTCTCTTCGGACTAGCGGAGCGAGTACTAAGGATATCGGAAAACAGATTCAATATTCGGATGGACATGCAGAGTACTGGTATCTAAATGGTAATGTCAAGAAAGTCTTTCCCGATCGAGGAGTGACGAAAATGATTTATTACAACGGAGATGTTCGCGAGACCGACAAGGATGGAAAAGTAAAATATTTCTACGCTACGACTCGAACATGGCATACAACGACTCCCGACGGTTTGGAGATTTTAGAATTTCCCGAGTACGTTTTTATTTCTTTATAAATATATATGTTATCTTTTATTATTATATTTATTTTCTTGGATTCACGCTTGATTTTTATTTATACTTAAATAATCGACATGTATAATGAATAAAAAATATATAGCGGTCAAGTGGAGAAGCGTGCGCCCGATGGTACCGTGGAAGTGTCGTTTCCGGACGGCGCTATACGAATAGTACAAGCAGATGGTACGGAGAAGTGGTCCTTGCCAGATGGGACAGTAGCGCAAACCTTTATTAATGGCGACAAAATTCTGACTTTACCGAATGGTCAGAGGGAAATTCATACGAAAGAGCATAAGGTAAGAACAAGTTTAATTTAACTTTACTATTTTAAAATGTACCGTTTTGATTAATTCATATAAGTCATACATTTCGCCTCTTTATCGAAGCATATGAATACGTTTCAACTAATATCGCATATATATTCAAATGTTTCAGAGACGAGAGTATCCCGATGGTACTGTGAAACTAGTATATGCGGATGGTACTCAAGAAACACGGTATTCCAGTGGAAGAAAACGATTAAAAGACAAAGATGGTAATCTTTTGATGGATTCGTACGATAGTTAAGTTTTTTCACAAAGGATATTTTTTAATGAATTTTAGCGGGAATTGTACAATAGAATCTCTCTATATTCTGTCGCGAGTTTCTCTGAATTTGCTATTCTGCAACTTCTCCCAATTGATTACCTATATGTAATATTATGAAGTCAGAACATTGTCTTTATTATGAAGATTCCTTCTTTTAGTTCTTACTGTTATTTCTAATGGTATATATACATGCTAAATGAAAATGTTGCTCTCTATTGATTAGTTACCGAAAAAAAAATTTTTAGAATTTTAAATGTCAGAAATTTGCTATCTGATATCTAATTAGTATTCCAACAAATAATAATGTAATATTAGTCTAATGATAGAATAGCACAAAAGGGAATTTTTCAGTTTACAAAGAGAAAGAAAGAGAGAGAGAGAGAGAGAGAGAGAGAGAGAGAAACAGCTGATCTATAAATAGCAAGATTCTGTAGGTGAATCAAAAAGATCTACGTCAAGCGTTTGTAAATATACAATTACAATTAATCCATAGTAGCATAAACGAGACAGTTTATATTGCGTATAAAAAACTATTTTTATAGAAATTTAAAACTTAATATTGATTTTATTATTAAAAAAGCGAATAAAGAGTAATAAAGAAGAATATATTTTTCTAATTTATAAACAATTACTGAAGATACTTGATAGAGAGAGAGAGAGGGAGAGTGCTGGCATAAATATTTATTCGCTTTTACCTATAAAAGAATACATGAAAATATGTCATGCGTCCAATAATACTTAAACCAGAAATAAAGGCATTTTTGTTGCCTACTTATTGTGTTCGACTCTTATTAGCATATTATCATTGAAGTTTTATAATTTTATTCCTGTCTCGAAAAATTAAAATTTGCTGTAAGATTAATATTATAAAATATAAAATACTGTAATAAGCTGGTTGGCCACGCGGCCTTGATTATGGTTTTTGCAATGTATAACATGTCATTAACACGCGATTGTTTTATCACAGACAACTAATATGAATAAGTTTATTACTAATTGTAAATTTGAAATATTACACAGACAAACTTATTTATTATTATAAAATATAGCGAAATCAAGTAATATCTTAAGAAGAGATTAATTGAATTTGAAATGATATCGCACACAAAAGAATAATCGATGAAAGAGAAATCGAACATCGATTAATCTCGATTAAACATTGCCCTTCTCTAGACTTCTAGACACATACCATACATTCTATATAATATATTCTACATATGCATGACACGCGTAAACTGAACTGTAATCGATAAAATATTATTTTAAATAGCATGCAGACACATAGTAATATGAAGTGAGGAACGTCGAAATCTACGCGCGACGCCTAATAATAAGTAATACGAGGAAGAAGAGTGAAGAAGGGAGAAAACAATATAGAGAAAAGTTATTAGCGACGGCCGTGTAAAGGCGATACTGGTTGTAACAGTGACGTTGGTGGCGACAGTGCGGTGGTAACAGCTGTAGCTAAAGCTTTCCGGACCGATTCTAGATCGAGGAAAATCGTGTCGCGTTATTTCTCGATGCGCAGCTTGAGCCGCATCGGGATCAAGCCGCGTCGCTTCTAACATCTAACACACGAGTCCGCGAGTCGTGTTTTTTTTTTTTTTTTTACGATATGCGTGGTGATTACGCATTACATTGAGACACAACACTCAGATGAAATAGCTAAATGCGGTCAGCGGATAGTTCGTATACAACAACATTTCTGACATACGCCATGTCGCCCGTTTCCAGCTGATGTCCGTCCCTCGTTTGACGTTTATCGGACGTTTGTTATTTCTCTAGGTGCATATTCCCGATAATCGAAATTGCGCAATCACACAGAGAAGGGTGTTGTAGCAGGCGTCCTCTCTCATGCGTGATTCGGTCGTGATCCAATAAATAATCTACCTCTGTCGAGAGAATGGCCGAGCTGGATGACTTATTTCACACGGATCAATATGTAGGCCCGGAACGTCTCACCGATTTGTGCTTCAAGCTGATCTGCGAGAATCTCGACATTATTTCGATAAAAGGAAAACGCGGTCATCGAATATTACGGAAGGGAATAACCTTTCCTAGCGAGATATGCGACAAGATTATCGAATATGCGCAGCACAGCGAGGCCACCGAGGACGACGATTGTTTCTTCTCGATTTTCAAAAATTTAACAGCCACCCGACTGAAACACGTAAAAATCTCCAATTGCAGCTTGACCGACGTCTCGGTTAACACGCTTGTTAATCACAAACTCTACGACTTAGAACTAACCGATTGTAGTAATTTAACGGAACACTGTATCGAATATATTAATGACAATTCGGAGAATCTGCATAATTTAGCGTTTCACGGAACTTCAATGGTCGTACCATCCAGTTTGAATACAGGTGAGACCGCTGAACTAACTATTCTATTTTGCAGTATATTATAAAGATTATTTAACAAGTGAATTGTCGGTTAAATTATTTGCAATGTTTTATTGCAGTTGATTCATCCATCAATTACTACGAACGAGAATACGTTTTTAAAACGCCAAATTTAAGACGTTTGGCATTAGGATATGTAGGAATACCTGCGTCGGAATATTCTATGCTTCTAAAAGGATTAACCCATCTGACGCATTTGGATCTATCTAATAGTTTTGACATTGATACATTTGATTTTTATTACCGGGTACCAAATTTAGTGTCTTTAACTTTATACAATGTCAGGGTCAATACCGATCCAAAATCTTTTGTTAGAAACATTTGTCAGTTGAAGAATTTAAGGTATATCTCATAATTGTAATTATGACATTATAAGTGTAAAACTTGTACTTGATTGTAAAATTTTCTTAGAACTACAAGCATTGCTAAATGATACATAGAAATAAGCCTATATTGGACAATGCAAATTTAATAGAATATTTTTTTATAGGCATTTGGATATTTCACAATCGAATTACAAGCATGGACAGTTTGATAATCCCAATAAGATTTTAAGTGATTTAGTGAATGGTTTACCCCAGTTGGTATCCTTAGATATCGGCGGCACAAATCTCGCGGGTAGAGGTGTAGCCGAACGTCCCGTCGATACAAAAATTGAGGATTCTAATTTTGGTCAGCTTTCTGACATACCAGGTCTTGCGTCCAGAATAAACAAGCCATTACAATTTTTAGGACTTTATGGTACTGCTCATGGTGCTTGCAGGAGGCATGACATACCAGCAAAAGTAGTAAGTTGTAATATATGATTAAATTCAAATATATGTAGAAGTATTAATCTTTTCTTCATTTATTCACTTTCATATGGCTCGATTTTCAGGTGGCTGGTGATGCAAATGAAGATCAAATATTGATCGCAGCTCATGTTTGTATGGACAATAAGCAAGAATTATTACAAAAGGTACTGAGCGATTTGTATCACGTATTTAGGTATGAAAATTGTCATAGAATGGATCAAGCATTATGTACTGTCTTGGAAGCTATGGAAAAGCATCCAGCTCAGAAACATATACAGATATCAGGAAGGTATACACAATATACTTGTATATTATATTATTTAAAAATTATTCACTGGGGGAAAAGTAATTGCGAGACTTAAGAAAGCATTATTAATGTTGCGTTGATACAATTCTAATACAATATCAATATGTTGCAGCGCTACATTATTTTACATAGTGAAGATGAAGGAAAAGGGTGAACTAGTAGCGCGAATGAAGAGGAGGATTATTAGTACCTTACTTGCCGGTATGAGCGCGCACAGAGACGAGGAGACTATGATGAGGAACGGTTGTTTGGCATTGTGTCAATTCCGCATACCTCAAGATGTGGTTCGTGTTATTTTCAATCTTTTAAGTTTTAAGTGTCATGATTATATAACTATTGCAACATTGTTATCATCATTATTTCCACTCGATAGATGTCGAATTACGAAGCGCTCGTGAAGGTGCTTCTACATTCAGCCAAACATTCGGAACCGGAGAGTTTTGTCCAAAGAATCGGCATATATCTATTAAACTCTTTGGCTTGTCAAGTGGAGGGTAAAGAGAAGAGACTACTTGGCAAATTAGGTTGTGTTAAAACTATGTTAGAATTGGTCGAATATAGGGTGGAATCTAATATATTTGACGACGTATTAGAGGTCGCATGGTCAACCATGTGGAACATGACGGATGAAACGTCCGTAAATTGCCAACGGTTTTTAGATGAAAAAGGCATGGCGCTTTTTCTTCTATGCGTGAAGGTATGGTTTCATTATAAATATTTGATTACGATAATGGTACATTGTGTTTAATTCGTTATACGGATTTTCATTCATATTGCAATAATATTTTTTTGCTTAGCAATATCCACATAAGGAAGAATTGCTGAGAAATATGATGGGATTACTCGGCAATGTGGCGGAAGTTGAATATCTTCGAATCCATCTCATGCAGGAACGATATGTAACTGTTTTTGCCAGTCTGTTACGCTCCAATAGCGACGGAATTGAGGTATTTTCTTCTCTGCTTTCCTTTAATTATTTGTTAACTGTCCATTTCAGTTTTATTTGAACATGTTTTACTGTTTAAAATAGCAACAAGTATATTTTTTTTACTTGTACAGGTTCCATATAACGCCGCTGGTATATTGGCACACATGGCTTCCGATGGCCTTGAAGCTTGGACGATAGAAAAGCCAACTCGCAATGAGGTCCTTAAATACATGGTACAAGCGATCGAAAGTTGGGATTTAAATGCAGAACGTAATATCAATTATCGCTCGTTCGGACCATTATTGCGTCTATTAGATGTATATCATACTTCTCCGTGTCAACATTGGGCTGCTTGGGCTCTCGCCAATCTCACCAAAGTATATCGTACGTATGCGATATATTAATGCTCATATTTGTGTCGCGAATATATATGCATTTATTAGCATATTCGCATCTGTGGCTATTTTACAATATAATCCGATCTTTTTAGCATTCAAATATTGCGCATTGGTAGTAAAAGAAGGAGGAATGGAGAAACTACACACAGTGATAGCGGATCCCAGACCGTACGAACGTATAAAAGAACTTGCGAGTTTAGTGATTGAAAATTGCTATCAATACGAGACCCATTCCGACGATGTAAACGTTTCATCGGCCTTAGATCCGGAATATAGTCTCGATGGTTAAAAAAGATTGTTAGTAACGTCATCGTTACGCACGTTGCATAACTTATGTTGTCTCTTTAGACAAAACAAATTATAATTAGTACCATTAACGGATGAACAATAGCAGAAGGATTTAAGTACATACATAGGGAAGCCAGATTAAAAAGTGTGTTAAATCAACTCTATGAGAATTTTTTCGACGAAAAACAATGGAAACGAACGGATGCTCAATATTATAATTACAAAGGTTGTATATGGATGCGTGTATACGTGCGTACGTGCGTGTATGTATGTGTGAATGTATGCGTGCGTTTAAACATGTATAAACGCAGAATATTTTGAAATGACTATTCAATTACCGGCAAATATTCATACCGTATAAACTATTGCTGATAATGAATAGTCGATTTTGAACCGAGAATACTTTGTCCAATCGATGTACATAGTTCGCTTATATCGTACTGTCAAGCCTTCATATTCTTAACACCCCTATTCTTAATGAACTAAACTTCCATAAGCTGAGTCTCTCGCGTTGTTCTTTCACTACACATTCGCCACTTTTTCATGCATAGAATGAAAATGGCTAATGAAATTATGGACATGTATGAACATGTAATTGTCTACGCAACGAAATTTCATTTTGCAGCATCGGAATAAGAGTCGGGGGAAAGAAAGATTTAAGAGAGGTTTATCGGTTAACAAAAGTCTCGATGGGTTTAAAATATAAAAGTCTGATTATGGAAAGAGAAAATGGATAATTGCAGTTAATTATGGATGCACATTTATTACTTGTCTTTAACTAAGGGTATTAACTTTTATGCAATATGTGGATGTATATTTTGATCTTTTCCTCCCTCTCTTTCC
>NW_021849743.1:1009770-1012385 GCF_003651465.1 Formica exsecta | reverse complement strand
CCTCCCTCTCTTTCCCTTTCTTTTTCTCTTGTAGATAATATATATATCTATCGTAGAAATCATTTTTGTTCCCATTATTAGGATTTTTTCAATATAAGCATGACAAGATAAATTTGGAAGAATCTCTTACATGTAAATAGAATTATGGAAAAGCAGTATATTAAATTTAAATGTTTTGTATGTTATCGTTATTACTATATTAAAAAATTTTCTGAAAAAATTAACTTCATCAATTTGTACCAATTATGCGATTGAACGTATTACTTTAATAAATTTCCAGCTTTGTCTTTTATGTAGGCTGGGCAACAGAAAATGTGCAAAGGAATAAATACAGCAAATATTAACAATGTCAACATGACGTATGTGATGATGTAAACACAATGCATCAATGCATACATGGTTTGTTCAATGTATAATATAGCATGATCTATAAGATTATTGCAAATACGTATAAATATGCATTTTATTTTCCCTCTTTTACCTTATCTTTCTCAAAAAATAATAATTGTGTTATTGATGACTGTAAATTTATTAACGTGTAAAGATTTGTTTTTCCTTTAATTCATGATAACGATATTTCGATGTGATAATAGAATACAATAATAACAATAATATAATTAAAAATAATATATAATTAATATAACATTAATATGATAATAATAAATATCTCCTTCAAGTCGTATACATTTTGTATAAAATTGATATATGAACTAAAGCATGATTCAGATTTTAATTAATTTATTATTTGAAAATATATTTCATAAAATAGTATTAAATAAGCGAAAAATTATATGTTCTTCATGCTATAAAAACCGGATTCTTATATTCAAAACGATTCTTTCTAATTAGAATGATATTACGGATGTGCGCTATTTTGACGCTACGATAATTTTGAATCCTTTGATACACTAATCAGAATGAAAGAAATAAAGATTTCTTTGCTCGGATTAGTCGATCAAACGTTTCGAAACATTTGTTGCGTCGAATAGAACACACTCTATATTTATCGTACGACTAGTTCGTACAGACTTCTATATCTTCATTGCGATCGAAATTTGACCAATCAGGACAAGGAAATTTTAGTTCCTTTTATCCTGATTGGTCAAAATTCAATCTCAATGCATAGTCTGATACGGGCTTAAGCAAATTGACCAACGATAGTCGATTATTCCGAGAATATTCGACTGTGATTGGTCAATCTACTTAAGCCCGTATCAGACTATGCATTGAGATTGAAATTTCACCAATCAGGACAAGAAAATTTTAGTTCCTTTTATCCTGATTGGTCTTTCAATCTTCAATTCGGTAGTCTGATACGGGCTTTACGACTAACGACATACGATTTATTGTAGAACGGGCCTTACGACTGTGGGACAGTGTGGGACGCTACTCCAAAAATTCGTGTGCCGACATTTTATCTGCTCCGATGGGTCAATGTCGTGATGCAACTTGGCATAGACTTTTCCCGAAAAAACTTGTGAATCTATAAAGAACAAGAGAAAGGCAACAGCTTGCAACCAAGTCACTCAAGATTGCACATTTATAAAAAGGCTGACTAAGCCGAATATACCGCACGTGTTGAACGGATCGAAGAATCGATTATAATCGTGTTTTCCGTCGTAATAAGCAAAAAAAAGACACCTCTTTTAGCTCAGCAATGTAAGCTTCTCATCCACGTTATGCACGTTATGTGCGAGATATTAATATATATCAAGATTGCGACTATTATTTTTAATATTGCACAAATATAATATCGATTTTGTCGTCGATTCGTAGTTTTTATTTCATGATAAATCTGTGTCTCCAGAGAATTTCATGTAAAGGGAATAAGAATTCTCTTTCGTCATCGTCATATTATTTATAATGACTCTCCAATGCAATCAATGAATGGTATTTCATTATAGTACTTTTTGCTACTTCTTTTTTTAAAAAAAAGAATCTTATTTGCAGGTATTGCACATAGTCGATATTCGTTTTCATATCAATTTCTATTACAATCATGATTAATCTGAATAGCAATTTATAGTGGCGAAGAGGCTTCAGTGTATATTTTTCGGAAATATATAATCTGTATCACACGTTGAAACAGATATATGTTGTATAAAAATATTTGTTTTGTCCATAGACGCTGCATCTGCTACAGTCTCCTTTCTCTTTCTAGCTCGTTCATCAAAAATATTGCAACCATGAGCTACGGTTATAATAAATACAGGTTGGTAAAGTATATTCATAATGTTGCAAGGGTTGCATTTGATCTACAAGCTCAATACGAAATGATTTACTTTGATGACATCTTAATAAATAAGTCTTCTGTATTCCAAACGACTTTTATATATAACTTATTACTATATACTTTCATATAAAATACCATATTTGTATATTAATAATCGGTTTCTTCAATTGGTCAAAAAACTTTTTGAATAAGGATGTTGAAATATATCAAGACATAAAATATGAAAAAAGAAATAAATACAATGTAAGCATAATGACAGAATTCTTTGAATTTCTTTTATAGTTCCACTATGAGTTCTCGTGGTCGTGGATTTATTCCTCGTGGAGGTGGTTCTTATAGAGGAAGAGGTGGTGGCGGAGGGAATGAATGGAGCAGCGGTTCA
>NW_021849743.1:1001522-1009166 GCF_003651465.1 Formica exsecta | reverse complement strand
GTTCAGCGGGTGGAAATATGTCTGGCAGAGGAGGTTATTCGTCATCTAGAGGCGGTAGATTTAAATATTCTACAACAAGCTATGATTCTCGATCAAAGTATAATTCAGGTAACGTTTAAGTGTTGGCTGTTCATGAAATATGTGTAATCAGTGTATACTTGAAAACATGCACAATTAGGGATTACTGTTTAAAAACATGAAACTTATGATGTAAGAAACAATAGTTGAATAAATAAACAATGCTGTTAATGTTAATGACTTCTTGCAGGAGGATCGGAGAGATATTCGAGCAGAGGCGGTCGTGGTGAACATTCAAATAGTTATAAGAGACCACGCGTAAGTATATAATGCATAGAAAATCGCAAATGTCTTTTTATATAGATATTCAAAATAAAGTATTTTTTATAGGATTCCTATTCTGGAAGAGACGATCATCGATCATCTAGCGACTCTGCGCGTAAAAGGATAAGAAGTGATTCTTATCAGGTATGTGTTCTTCCCCTCTCACTTTCTGATCTGCTTCTCTCCATCTATTTCTCTATGTCACATAAGATAATTACTAATCTAAATATAAAAAATATAGAAAATAGTACGGTATTGATTTGCAATTAACTGATAGCCAATGACATTTCTATAATTGAGAAATCATTTTTAATTGGGAGATTTAAATATTTTTCCTCTCTATCTTATATAATTGAGAACGATGGTCCTGAAAGCTTGTCACTTGTCGATTAAACTGTATTATATCAAAGATAAAAAGTTACACAAAGGAATAGTAAATAATTTCAGGACACTCGTATGTAAGAAAGATCGGCGTGCTTTAGGCGAAGCATTCATAAGTTGTCACTTTCCTTTCAAGCGACGCGTGCCAACGGCTTCTCGAACACTCGTTCTTTTTGCGTTGGGGCACTACTGCGGTGGAACGCTACGAAAACGTCAAATTATTAAAAGATAAATTCAAAGACAAATATACCTAGATGGTATTTATAATATTGCCTACTATACTCGCACATATGGGTGGTATTAACGTTTGAGAGCTGTTTGAGAACTCCTCTGACATTGCCTTCTGACATGGAACTTTCATAATGGTGCAAGGTACCATCTATAAGCACCCAGAGCGATCAGTTATCTAAATTATGTTAAAAGCTATAAATTATATGAGAGAGCGCAAGTTTTGAGTAATAATATATCTATACATTCGTAGACCTTTCCAATTAGGACGGACGTATGTTCCCGCTATCGACTTTGCGTTAATGACAAGGAGACTTATAGAAAGAGAATTAATGGTTAAAATATTTCTACGCAATGATGGAAAATACTTGAAAAGCATATGTGGGGACAATGTGAACGAGAATATAAAAATGGATATACATATACGTAATATATATCGTCCGAAATATATATCTTATTATTCCCAGGTGCGACCAAGCACGGCTATATTTAGAAATGATTACGTATATAGCGACAGCTTTGTTACTTTCGTATTCGATTATCATCTTCGTATATACGAGAGATTTGATGCGTCACGGAGGCATTTCTTATACGTATAAAAATACGATTATTCAAAATGTAATAAGAAATATAATTCGATTAAGTTGGAAAGGTCTATCGAGAATGTTATTATTATATACTATTATCGAATGCATCGTTGAGTGGCGAAATAGAATTTGTTAGCTCGAGGGAAATGAGTGTTGCTAACCCACTATTTCCAAGAGATCGCAAACGTTATGTGAGCGAGATTACATTTTTACAGATTGAACGGTTACGCGAGTCAAATATAAGACATAATGAAAATTTAGGGATTCTTGATATTTAGGGATGTCAGTCAAAGTAGTCGATTAGCCCAGTTAAGAGTTAAATAGATATATATATATATATATATATAAATATGTATATAGAAAGATCTACGAAGGATAAATGGTAGGAAAGGGAACAAAAAAAAAAAAAAAGAGGGGAAAAGAATACATATACATAAGCACACATACGTGTATACTTATATGTGATATACATATGTGCGTAGAATAAAATGTAAGAGAAAAAGGGGCAGGAAATGAAAAAAAAAAAAAAAGAGAGAAATACATGGAAGGAGCACAATTGAATTTGATTTGGCAGGGTGGAGGTAGCGGTAGCGGCTCTCAGAGGTATTCGTCTTACGGCGGCTCGTCTGCATCGGCGCCTTATGACGATAATAAGGGATCATCATCGTCCGCCGTTTACGAGGACAAGAGACAGAGCGAGCGCGCGTCGTCGTACCACCGTTCCGAGGATCGTCATTCCGCATCGCGGAGCTACGCGCCACCGCCACCCCCTCGAATTAGCGAAATGGCGCCGCCCCCGACTCAGAGATACATCTCTAGTCGTGGAAGAATATCGCATCAGAGCTCAAATTACCGGGGTCGCATTTCGACCCGCGGCACCAGCGGCAGAGGGGGTGCGTTTCATCGCGTGAGCTCACGCACGGACATCATGGCTCGCAAGCGTACTCTGCACTCGCTCGACTATCGTCGAAAGCTGCTGGGCTCACGCTCGCGCGACTACATCCAGCGTATGCGCATGACCACTACCAAATTGCGCAGGAGGTAAATTTATTAATACAGTCACACTTACCGCAAAATACCGTACGCAAAATACTATCCTCGTATAGCCATATCCGTCCTTTGATCAGCCGGTTCGAAACGCAAACCGGCTCTCGGTCAATGACCCGAGTATATCGCAAGACGATGATTAGAAAAAAAAAAAAATCATATATATATATAGATGAAAGCAATAGAAACAAAATACCTGTGTGAATAAATGCATAAGTAAATCAAATCGATATGTTCAAGATACAAACAATTCGCACGAAACATATATAAATCCGCTGCCGAGAGAGAGCTTTTTGCAGGGTTTTATAATAAGAAAGGAATCTCAGAATGATGATACGTATAAACGCAATATCTATGTGTGTATGTGTGTATCATCAGAACGCAATGTATAATCGCTTTTGATACGAGAACTAAAATAATTGTACTTTATTCATCATGAGATATAACTCTCTTTAAAGTTTGGTACACATAGCGGCACAACTATACTGTATTCATATAATAAATTTTTGGCACGGCCGAATGTGTGTGTGAAGAAATCAGAACGCGATGCAAAAAAAAAAAAAAGACGAATAGTAGATACTTTTAGCGTACGCTACGAAACGCATTTCATATTTTGGGACATAAGACCGATACTAAATCGATATTATCGCGATATTTGCTCTGCGTATCATCTATCAGCTCAAGTTTTGCTTGATGATACTACACGAAAGATGAAGGAGCACGAGAAAAAAAAAAAAGAAAAATAACGAAGAAAAATAATATAAGTCAAAACAAAATTGCTGTGTCATTAGTAGCGGTACTACTAGGCTACCCGGAAGTAAAAAGGACTCGGGATCAGGAACCAGCGTGAAGGACAAGGATAGAGAGATGGCCAAAGCCATAAATGCCGAGTTTTCCGATGACGATGATGAAGAGGATGATAATAAGAGTAATTGGGACGACGAAGAGAAGGTAATTTAACATTAGTTTGAGATAGACAAGTCTATCGTTCGAACATAACATTTATAGATTTAACTAAATTTGCCTAATTCGATTACATGCATTACATACAGAGAGATGTAATGTATAAATTGAAATTGAAAAATATACACTTGCGGATGTACATTGTATTAAAACTTAATTAAAAAATTGTCCTTTAATCATTGAATATCAAATTGTAATCTAATATTTACCATTACATTCTCGCTAACGACCGACTCGTCTCGAGAATCCTCTCACCTATGTATTTGATAGCACATTATCACAATATTTTTTATACCTATGTATATACATATGTATTTAATATTCTTCTATTTGTTTTCCAAACATTTTATAATATTTGTTCAATCAACGTTATATAGCCGCACGAAGGCGATGAAGAGGAAGAAATCGAACAGGAAGAAGAGAAAAAGAAAAAGGAGGACAAACGCAAGAAGGAAAAACAGGATAGAGAAAGAGAACATACCGAGGACGAAGAAGAAAAGGATGATGATATTAAGGAAGACGATGATGATCAGAAGAGAGAAGTGAGTTATTTTTAGCATTGAATAATTAGTACTGATTATTACTACATTTGTACAATTACTTACTACAATCATTATTACCGTCTTTCTAACTCGTTGGAAATTTGTTTTATTGAATACTTGAATAGGTGGACGAAGACGACGACGATGACGGCGATGACGAGGAACGAGGCGAGAACGAGAAAGCGGAACGCGATAGAACTGCAGATTCGGAAGAATTACCGAGTAGACGGGACGGTAGAAAATTCATAAAACTGAAGTGTCCACATTGCGCCCATCATAGCGTAACTTTCAAAGAATATTCGCTTCACCTGTTCTCCGGTCGTCATAGCGCGGCAATGAAGCGTATCGCAGCTCGACACAAGGCGACTCTCACGCGTATGAGAGTTGTACAACGGCAAGAACAAAGACGTATCGAAGCTCGCGATGCAGCACGTGGTACATTGCCCTCACGTACCATGTTTTGTGCCATTTGCAAGTTGAATTATCGTTCCTTGAAATCTGCCCATCAGTTGTCCGAATCTCATCGTCAAATGAAACGATTCCTCACGCCATTCTGTCGCGTTTGCCGTATACAATTCCGTTCACCAATGTTTTTCGAAACACATATGTGCTCCCTGGAGCATATCAAGGTAATTCTAACGCTTATATGATATCAATGTTATTTAGTCTTGCCTTAGAACAATATCACTAACATAAGCCATTCCTTTCGCTAGAGAAAGAGTATACTGCGAGAAAGAATGAACGCAAATGGGAGCGGCGAAGCTGAAGCGGACTCGAGCGCGCCTGAGGAAGATGATAAGGAAGTTAATCTTGACAACTTTATGACATTGGATTCCGTAGGTGATGTAGACGGTATGTAACAAACGAATATATCAAGTATTTCAAATTTACTAAAATGTCTGTCGTATATCTTAGAGTTAGAATTATGTCGAATTTAACACATTTTATATTTATCCCTAATTACTTTATATCATCATTATTTGCAGAAGATGAAGAATCTAACGATAAAAAGAAAGAAAAAACCGAGGGTGAAAGTTCAAGTGAAGCGGAGAAAAAATCGAAGGGCAAGCAAATGATAAAAGTCGGTGCGGAATACATAAAACGTGTCGAGGTGCAATACTGCGAGTTATGCAAGGTATACCTGCCACGCAGTGAAAACACAGAAAGGGCGCTCGCTTTACATTGTTCCATGCGCAGCCATCTTAAAAGGTATATCATATGTGTTTGTCGATGTGTTCAGCAACATAAATAAATCGATATGTAAAAAACAAATTAGTACATTTAGCATCGTATCGTGTTGCAGATATGTGCGAGACAACGACGACAAGGCACTTAGACGTCAAGCAGAAAGGATACATCTGCAATCATCATCGTCTTCATCGGCTAATCTGAACTCTACTAACTCAACTGCGATCAATACGTTAGAGACTTCAAAGACCTCTCCAACCAATTCGGAACCACAAGCATCAACAAATACTACGCAAGTAGTGATTACGATCGATAATAATGGCGTTAGTGACACGGAATACATCAAAATCGAGGAAGAAAAATCAAATAGTATGGAATCCGAGAAAAATGCGAAAGACGGTAAGAATAATCAGGGTGACGAAGATGATGACGATGACTATCGCGCGCACGGTGACGATAAACTGACTTGGGACGACGTCGATAAGGATCTAGGCGATATTTTAAGAGAAAGCGAAGCAGGAGCATCGAAATCGAGCGACGACGAGGATTCGCGTTATGATCGTTTTCGCAATTCGGATAAGAAGCAACAGTCTGGAAAAGAGAAAGAAAGCGAAAAGAATGAGGTTGAGGATAAGAACGGTAATAACAAGATTAAAGATTTAAAAGTTAAACCTGAAAAAACAGATATGTAATTGTGAAATCGTTCTTGCGCATCTTTGATTCGACTCATTTTTTATTACTTCCGATTCTTTTTCTCCTAAATTATCTTGGTAGCTTTTTTTTTTTAGGGAATTACACGTATATATATTTACGTATAATTTCTCAAGCCATCTTGTTTAATCAACTATATTCCTTCATCACACACATTTATATTTCTTATTTTATATTTCAATTAAGGATATGTGTCAATTATAATGTATCTAGTATATTATAAGGCTTGCAATTTTAATTTCAATTTATGTAATTTCAATATGTAAGTGCTGCATTATTTGTATGACCAGAGTTTGCGGAGAAACTATCAGTAAGAATGTGAACAAATATAATTATATATACACTCGATAGAGAGTCACATACGACATATTAAATTAAATATAAAATTTTCAATTTTCAGTTATTTGCGTGGAGAAACGTGTGCGCGCCTGATCAATGTGTGCGTCTCATGTGTAGGCATATAATAACACATAGATCATTGACTATATAATAAATTCCTCATTCTCTTTTTCTCTCTCTAGAATTTATCAACATTTCTTTGCCTGTCTCCCTGAAACGAATTATGATTTCGTTATTTCATCGAATAGTTTCATAAGTATCCTGCTGATTAAATAATTTGTCTGGGAAAAGAATTCCCAGAAGAGAGAATAAATACGGTTCCTCTTTGTCGCATGGTATATTAATAACGAAGTACATACATACAAGATTGTAGATGCGCCGTTGAAAATTTTCTCAAACTTTTTAAATTCTCCAATTGTACATTTCTTATAATAGCTTCTTTTGCATTAAAATCTCTGTATCCTTTAAATCTACATTTTAATTATATAACAATATATATTATCTTATATAATAGAGATATGTATCTATCTTATCTGTGCGTCCTCCAAGACTTTCGCGCCTACAATATTATCCGCATCGTACATCCGTTTCACTATCGTCGCGCATGCGCATACCAACATCGAATACAAGCGATCACTCCGGATCGTCTCGATTCTCGATCAGTCGCCGAACTGTCGCGGTCACGCGGTGAGCTTTGACGGACGTGGATGGTCGTTTGTAGCTGATAGTTGAGAGAAAGTGACGTGCTTTCGTAACTCGTCGCGGTTTTTGCGCAAAGTCTACGCCGCGCGTCCGTCGTCGACCTTATTATCAATTCATTATCAAAGCGGACGAGGCTAAAAAAAGATAGCTCGAACGTACCATGCTTCCAGCACGCGAGTGTAACCTCTTAGTTTAGTTGCAACTTTGCTATTGACACGACACTCGGTTGAGTATACTTGTGCTGGTTGAGTATATTATTTTGGCGACCATCGACTCTCTAAAATAATGGCATTGGTGCAGAAGCTACAGATACTATCCAAGTCCTTTTTCGCCCTTACTCCGAATTACGCCAAGTGCACGGCTAATCAACTGTCCTCCGCGAGAATCGCGTCTACCACGCAACCGTTGTGCAAAAAGAAAGAGTGAGTAAAAAAAATCGGTCAAGTGTTTATATCGAGTTTTTAAACTTTAGTCGCTTTTCACTTGTGACAAAGTAATTAGCGTCAAAGTAATTACTGTTAATATAAGATGTTAGTACTGTTAGATTTTAACACCTTTCTCGTTTTAAACAGTGCAATGACTGTGCAAAAAAATTTGATATATATATATATATA
>NW_021849743.1:988568-1001082 GCF_003651465.1 Formica exsecta | reverse complement strand
AATATTTATATAAATTTTTTTAGATAGACTAAATCTTCGTTTAGCAAAATGTAAATACATAATTCATTAAAATTTACGTTATAATTATAATTAATTATATGCCGTACAATTTAGTTTGTAAATGCGTAAGAATGATTAAATTCTCTAAATGCAATCTAGATGAAATGATCTTTTAAATGTCAAATGCAAAATAAATGCTATTTGATTCAGGATTAGTATAACATTTATTAAAGCCAGTGGAGAGAGGATTAAAGCAAAAGGGAAAATAGGAGATAGTATTTTAGACATTGTTGTGAACAATGACATCGATTTGGATGGTTACGGTATGAAAACACTTTTATTTCTACAAATTGTACTCTTTTATTCTTATCAATTATGCATTATTTTGATAAAGCATGAAGGAAAATCTTGAAAATATAGGTGCTTGCGAAGGAACATTGACATGCAGCACGTGTCATTTAATTTTTCCTAAGGATGTTTATGATAATCTTCCAAACAAACCTACAGATGAGGAAACGGATATGTTGGATTTGGCATATGAATTAACAGATACGTACGTTTTAAAAATTTGAATCAACTCTTTCTCTTTTTCTCTTGTTGAGAAATATCTTTTATGCTGATAAAAGACTATAAACAGGAGAAAACACTCCCCAAATTTTACATTATAATGCCTACTACATTTATTCATGAATTAGCTTCCTGCATCTAATACATTTCCTATGTCATACGTTCCTAAGGGAATAAAATTTGCCTTTAGCAGAAACATATCAAAGTCAAACTTCCTTTTGTTTGTTATTCAAATCAAACGTTTCAGTTTCTTTTTTCTGATTTCATTATACAACTTCTCCTTAAGAATTGTTGTAAATTTTATTTCACTCAATTTATTCTTTATCACTATTTATTTTGAAAACATTGTTATTTATTGTAATTTCGAAATATATTCAATTACAGATCAAGATTGGGATGCCAAATCATAATGACTGAAGAATTAGATGGTATTGAGGTGAGAGTACCATCTACCATTAATGATGTAAGGAGTTCTTAATAGACATGGTAATGCCGGTAAGGCATCAAATTGGGGCTTCATACTTAATAAAATTTAATCTGATAAGATTCCCTCCAAAGTAATAGCAAAGTTTCATATTATGTATATAGCGATAAAAAATTGTGTCCAAACTATCATAAATTCTCCTTTTGTAATATTTTTCTCAACAAATTGTATATATTATAATCAAATAATATGTACGTTTAATTGTACAAATATTTCGTGCAAAAAAGTGTATAATATCGTGTTCTTATTAGATCTATTCTCAAACGGAAAAAAAAAACCAGTAATATGTATATATAAATTTTATAGCATTTTTTAAAATAAAAAAAACTTACTCTCCGTTTTATTTAGTATGATGGTAATTTAGAAATCGACTATGAATTTTTTCTACTAATTTGGTCCTTGAGAATCAAATACCTTCCGAACTTGCAAAATATTATCATTGTTTGATGTAAGCAAACAATTTTACATTGTCTTGTATTATATTATAACATGAGCAAACAGAAAAAAATTTAATATTTACATTATGATTAAAAATAATCTATTTATAGCTTACGCAGTATATATTCAGAATAATTTATTTTTTCTTTTTTAATTAATTACACATAGCAAGTACATCTACTGTTATTACATAACTATCAGTACATAAAGCTAAAACACTTTTGTACTATGTGTATTATATATGGACCCAACACGAATAACTTACTCGCATGATTAAGTTACACACTATTACTTGCAAATGCATTATTACTACACTACTTACAAATGCGGTGAAACAATTTACATATTTTCAGTTTCTTACCCTGCCCGTTTCAAATACACATCTCTAGAATATATCTCGTATATATTCTTTCCTTTATGTACATATATATTTAGCCCGCCATTCTCAGTTTACTTGAATGTCATGCAAATAAAAGTTTATTAATATTCTCGTCTCGAGGATGCGTTTTTAATTCGATTCATAAGTTAGATATAAACTGCGAATATTAACGAATTTTTCAAATCGATCGATTCGATAATTATCCAATCAAATGTACAAAACGTACAAAAAAAATTAAGATGTATAATACAGTATAACAATTACGTAAAATAATTATAAAGCACATTTTCGGATCTTAAATGTTGATAATAATATCGTGATCAAATTTTCAAACTTGCACAATATGTAATACATAATAGAAGTTCCATTTTCCTTTAAATTGACATTTTATATAATCATTTTTTTTATGTTCGCGAGTGCAAAATTCGCTAATTTTTTAGCGCAATCATATACTTTTAAAATTTTATCTTTCTATATTTGTCTTCTTTTTTTATATATTGTATTTTTGCATGATATCTATATCCACAATAGTTTCGTAGAACGTAATTCCTCGAATATGGAACTATGTAAGAGAGTATGTTATGTCACATCTATGGATTATTGAACATATTTACGTAAATCATTACTATACTGTTCATATTATGGTTCAGTGCAACATACCGTAAATGATGAATCTCTTTCTCTCTACTTTCTCTTTTTTTTTCAATTGTACAGGAAATTACATTGCGATTACTATAAATATCGCAAATGTATGTATATACATATATCGCAAAGTATGAAGATTTATACAAACTGAAAATAAACATTATAATATATTTTCCAAATTTATACAAAGATACTGTTGTATATTCAAATTATCTCAAATATTACTTTTATTATATCTGAAGAAAGGTTTTTTTATACCATAAATTATGAAATATAATATCTTTTATGCTTAATACTAAAATTTGATGCGAAATACCACATCTCGTTTCAGCAATCAAAGTGAAAATTGAACTCTTGCGGTAAAGACGGAAGCTCTCACATTATTTCTTTCTTTCCTTCGGATACGCGCGTGCACACACATAACATATACTCAGGTATTTTATTATTATTTATAAGTAGCAAATACGACTTTTTTTTCAACAAACTCTTCACACGATCACGCATATTAATAATATAAAATTATAAACCTAATTTTTTTTAATGCGCTTTTAAAATATAAATTTATAGCAGCTTTATAGTTCGAAACTTTCAAGTATTAAAATCGTGCTGACAAAGGGGACGTAATATTTGATTCATAAGTTATTTAACATATCCAAAGACTAAGAAATTAATTCGGGTAATTAATTTCGGTAATTATTTTGTTGCATACTGATGGTAGATTAATAAAGTTGCAGGATTTGTGACATTTAAGGCCTATTGATACGTGTTTTTCTTATTATGATTCTTCATTTCTTTCGCTTTTGATATGCTACTTATTGCGTATTTTATTTTAATTAACTTTTCTTTTATTCTTTACACCACACACACACACCCACACACATATACAATTTTCTTTTCTTAAAAAGTATAATTTCGCGGAAACATAAAAACTCAATTCCACCACTATATCGAATTCGCAAATTTCAAGCATCTTATTAACCGCGTAATTATAATGTTAATCAGAATTCTAAAGTCTTATGCTTCCGTGTGAACGAAAGTAATCTAGGACTAGAGGTTCTGTAAGATAAGTACAAATAATAATAATAAAAAGTAAAAACATGGCAAGATTCACATACATGCCAATTTCTCGTCTTCGGGATTTCTAACGTATGTATACATTATTGTATATATATTGAAATATATTTCAATCATTGTACTTTGTTATATTTGTTCTCTATTCGGGATAATCGGGGTTTCTCGGCGATCGTCGAAATGTAATTATTTCATGTGGTTTTAGTGAATCATTTTTAGTATAAATTATATTATCTTAATAAAAAATATAGACATACGCGCGCGCGTGAATAAAACCGGTATACTTTCGTATATTTATCATATAAATTTGAAACATGAAAAAAGAATCCCTTTTTTGTAAAGGTGTGTATATTCCAATGAATGAAATCTGTTTGCCAAAATTTTATTATAACTTTATATTCTCGATATGGGAAACTGCACGAATTTCATTTCCGGTTATCTGATATATATTACGAGAATGATATCAGGTAACCAGAAAATACTTACGACGCACAAATGCAACATGCATTCGGTGTAAGGAATTTTTTCGTCAACGTTGCGCAACAGGTTACAGGAACCTGTTGCCGCTCTCGCTGCTGATAGCGGGATATACGAGCCGTAAAGAAAGCATAAATCGGCAAGTTTCGTCCGGCGAAAGGATCCTCGCGTCACATCGACGCGGCGTGGAATTTCTCCGTGAATATACATATATGTATATATACGGTTCCTTCGAACGCGTTGATAAATAGTTAAGCACAGGCGAAACCTGCTCAAGAATATTGTAGCGGTATGCAAAAAAATGTATAGCTCGTCAAGGTCAACAGGAACTAACACTATCGGCAAGTCATTATATCATGTTAGTTACAATACTAGCAGGATTAAGACAGTTTGGACATTCTGACTATGTGAGAGAATTATGTACCGGTGGGAAGAAACAAAAAAATTGATGTGAGTAATACTGGTATAACGACCCGGGCTATAAAGATGGTTGAGAGTATAGGTTCCAAGGCCGTTGGTAATTGCCGGAACAATATGGATGTTAGACGAAGACACGACTGATGAAATTTTGCTCGATAAATTCGACAGAAATTCTTTCAGATATTTTCGTTAAAATTCGATTAAAAACAGAAATTACATCAGTAATATTAATATGTAAAATCAATGAAAAAAAAAAAACAAAAATGCATTATATCGAAAAAATTAGTTAAACCGACAAAATATCAGCCTTGTATTTCGTGCTTTTATTCAGGTGATCAATAAAGTATACGGGAGAATTCAGTCAACTGGCATTTTTGCTTTCGGCGTTTCGTGTTGCACGCGTTACGAAGGGCGCGAAACTCTTCCCTTTCTCAGTCCCTTAATTTTCGCACTCACGCCACTTATAACGTTACGTATAGTTACGTTTAAGCTCGGGACTAAGTCTGCCAAACGCACGAACCCCAAAAATAAATTGCCGGCAACAAGACTCTGAGCGGTATTCTTCCGGCGGTCGCTGGTCGAAGATTCGTGGATAATATATACACGGTGGGCAAAAAGTTTCGAGGATTTATCATCATCAAGCAGACCTAAGATAATTCGATGGGCCTAAGCAGTATTTAGAGATGTATATCCTTGTAACAAAATAAAAACACTAATCGACATTGACGATGACGGCACCATAATGTCATAATATGCCGGTAACATTGATGACGCGATAATAAAATAAACAGTGACAGTCTTAGTCAGCAATTTTTGGTCCCTTCTTGCTAGACAACATCAATTCTATCTATACATAATTAGGCATTTAGCGTCACGATTGTTCGATTCTTAAGGTGCAGATTTATATAAAACGGTTTAGGCATAAATCCTTCCATTTATGACCGATATATTAAGATTAATAAAGTCTCATACAGATTTTTCCCATCCTTCGATATTTTTTAAGCCTAAATCTATCTAAAATGAGTTGAGGAGTTTATTTCCAAACAAATTTAAAAATCCGTTTTTTACAAATGACGTTTCAGCTTAGGAGATAATCCCTTCGATCGATCAAAGAATACTCCCTTCGAATAAATTCGTGGATCTTTTGACTTTTGGAGTTATTTTAACACTCCATCAAGATCTTTAGACGAGAGTCGACAATTCGTGCGGGCTGTTTGTAGTGGCGGCGCTGCTGAGATCGAGCGTGGCCGCCGGCAAGCCGGGGCTGATACTGCCGCTTGCCTCGCGCGGCAGATGCTGCGACCTGTTGAGTTTGCCGCTGCTGCCGACGCCGCTAGGGCTCGGCGGCGATCGGTCGCCGGGCGTCGTCGGTGGCGTGGCAGCGGCAGCGGCCGCCACGGCACCACGGTGCGTCAGGTGATTATGCTGCGACGCGGGATGAGGTGACGATAATAATAACGGCGGCGACATGGAGGACACGTGCCGCTGCTGATGAGGATGGTGCTGATGAGAATGATGCTGGTAAGAATGCTGGAGACCGCGAGGCGATTGGGCCAGTAGGCTAGTGGTCGAATGAACCGTCATCGAGCCGCCACCGATTTTCGAACTCGTGTGCAGCGTCGGTCGTAACTGCGACTGCTGATGTTGATGGTGATGATGATGCTGCTGCTGCTGCTGGTGATGATGTTGATGCTGTTGTTGGTGCTGCGAGTGCGCCTGTTGATAGGGTTGTTGCTGCTGCTGTTGACGTTGTAGCTGCGCTGCGGCCTCGCACTGCTCGCGGGCGAACGCCTTCACCGCATTCGTCTTCTCCTGTGGATCACACGAAAAGAAAGATTATCCAGTGAACTGTTGCGTGTTTCTTCTTCCTCGATGAGGTTTATCGAGGGGGACAGTTAGGGAGGCGTGATATCAGGAAAGATTCCCCGAAACACATGTACGCGCGGAATTTAATCTGCTTATCATCTTTTTTTAATTGTTATCTATCTACTTTAAAGTAGATAGATTTTAAAGCGAAATTTTATTTGCTATTCTCTCTCGAGATTAAATCATTATTAAATTTCTAGACATTAAAAATCTAGACATAATTATACTTTGGCGAATATACGTAATGGTTGATTTAGCAACTGCAATTGATGGAAGAATTGAAGGAAAGAGAAGGTTGAAAACAAGACTTTAATTCCAGAGCCTTTATAAATTTAATTAAGAGAAAGTGGAGTTATTTTTATATCAAGACTGATGTATATTTCAGTGAATAAACGGATGCTAATGTTTACAAAGCGCGACCCAGCAGGAGAGTCTGAATCACGCATGTTTGTGGAATTCGCGCAAACTCGAGGTGCGTGAACGAGTGCGTGCGCGTGACAGGAATTAGGAGGTCAGTGTCATTGGCGCTCGAAATGTCTGACGCAACATCGGACACGATACATGTACGCGCACATACCAAGATAATGAAATAAAAATATTTTCATCTTTTTCAAGCTATTTCTTAATTCCTTCGAAACGATTTTTGCCAAAATATCGAGACAATTATCGAAACTTTTTTAAAAATATATCAGGAACCTTAAAACTCCTCGAGAAAGAGGAACTCGATTATATCAAAATTTTGGAAACGCATAATTTCGTATTTAAATATGATATTTATCTGATTTTAAATACATAAATTCTGCTTTTTCCTTCAAATTTTATTTTGTCAAAATGAGACAAAAAAAATAACAGCAACGATACTAAATCGTAAATATGTTATGAAGACCTTTATCGCGCACTGTCGAAAGCATTACGGAAGAAGGTAAAAAAAAAAAAAAAAAAAAAAAAAATCATCTCTCCATCGTGCAATTTATGTAACGGCAAAGTATCGGCGAAGTTTATCACACGGGGAGACGCGACGATGGGAAGCCGTGACGAGTGCAGTTACATATAAAATCTTCCGCTTTATTACATAACGTATAAAGAGCGAGATGTCATCCCACAGGATCACACGAGCGTAAAATAGATATCCTGCTATCGGCCTTTTTCTTTTTTTACAGATCGAAAACTCGACGTTGAACACGTCGGTTTACACTCCATCGTCCACTTCGCGCACGCATACACGCACGCCACAACGTCCTGCGTACGGATCCAGTTTGGAATCGAATTACACGGTAGAATGATCACCGACGTAAATAATAGCGTGATAATGACATCGACCGTTGCGGGATATGCTAATAAGGCACGGCAGGGAGAGATTAAGGGTGTAGAGCCGATGGAGAAGGGGGAGGAGGAACGAGGGAGAGGGAGATGCAGGGCGATGCATCGCCGGTCGTGAAATACGAGAAAATAAAGAGAAGCGATCTGCGCTACGATGGAGATCCGTATATCGCGATGATCGAAAGAATTCGCACGCCGTTAAGTTGTCCTACAAGAGGAGGAGGAAGAGGAGGGCAAGGTAAAAGAAAAAAAAAAAAAATGTATTTTCAGGCTCACACTCACTTTCTGCCACACGAAGACGTTATGGACCATGGCGCATCCGCAAAACACGATGCCGAGGCCGATGAAGACCGACGTGACGATCGCCGGTGTCGAATGGAATTGGATGAATGTGTACAGAATCATGCCTGCGGATCACAACGTGTCGTGTACACAAGCGGGATTAATAAATCATGTGATGCCGATAACAATATACGAGACAAATAAATTTGTATCTCGATGCGTTTTCAGAATTTAATCTCTGAACATTCAAGTCTGTTTTATAACTCGTTATGTTTTATACTCGACAATATTTCTAAATTATATTATATAATTTTCACATGTATAAAATTCGACGAATAAAAGCCAAATTTGTTCTTACCGGTTAGGAAGACCGGAATGCTAATGAAAAAACCTCCGACGGCGCACACGCGGCTGATGGACGATTTTTGCAGGTACTTGTTACTCCTGAAACAAAGAAAAATCACAGAGTGTGAAAATGAATTTCGCGATTCCGCGATAATTGAATGAGTTATAAAAGAGCACGTCGTTCGTCGATTACTTCGTTAAATTCTAATTAAATTATTAATTAAATTAATCTCAGCGATTCTGATCATCGTTTGTGATAAAATATTAGGAAAAAGCGTTTGCGCTATTTCTAAAGGCAATCGTTTATGAATTTCCTAGTCACCTATATATACGAGAGCTGCAGTCGATTATTTTTTCATGAGAGTAGAGCTAGGGCTATATGGCTATAACGTTTCGTGATAGCGCAAGATAAAAATAGCATGCACACTGATCGATCGTTGCACTTATCAGTTGGCACAGAATATTGTTTAGAAAGAAGCCGTTAACCCGTCACCTACATTCAAGTTATATGTGCAAGCGTCGTTATACTTTATCAATCTTTGGCGCGTCTGCGATCTGTCTGCCAGTCGCTTTTTACTTATCTGGAAAAGTCCAGAATTTCAAGGACTTTCGATATCGAATATTGTATTAAACGTTAATAATAAAAAAACATTTTTTTTATTTACCTTGTGATATAATTAATTAACGAAAAAAATTTAATTTAAAGATATCTTTTATTTATTATATATTATTTTATATTATTATAAATTTATTATACATTTAAAATCTCAAGATTAAATTTGATTTTTATAATTAAATTATAATATATCTCGTGCGGCATCGCATCATTATTATTGTAAACGTATATACGTATCAATCTTTGTTATAATTTCAATTCTCACAACTGACTAGTGCACAATCTTCAACGGATCTGACCGTCGATACGCGATATCACGATCGCGATCATTCGCGAAGGGTGTCGGAAAGATGAGAGGCAAGGAATATATATGTATTAGTACCTCTTACAAAACTTTTTACTTTTTTTTTACCTTTCACGTATTTATAATATTACATATTATATATATATGTATATTTCCATTTTGTATTGGATGGGAAATTGATCAAGAACACTTTATGAGATTGTGATGCCGATAAAGAGAAATTTTATAATCACGAAAAAACCAACGAAAATTAATTGCCGTCTACGAAAGAATTTAATTAAAACAGGTTCTGTCTTTTCGGAACGAACTATTTATATCTCTATTAATGCGTAAATATTTTCGAGGAAGATACCAATCGTCCGGTCAGTTATCCGAAGAATTTCCGTCTCCGAAAATCTCCTTTGAAACTTTTAGGTTTTACAGCCGTCTTCATGGCACACGGAATCTCTCTAGATATAATCCAGAAATGAAAACCTTGTAAGAGAAGCTCGAAAGTGGAGACGGTAAGAGCCGAGTAACGTCGACGATGAAGAGGGATATATATATATATATATATATATATCAAATTTACCACACAGATTTTTATGATAAATATAGGGAAAACTGTATAATATAAATAGTTGCTGATAAAATATTATAGAAATTTACCGCGTGTCTTTTTAAGTTTGCAAATGTTAATTAATCCCGACTCGTCACGACGTATTCATTTAAAGCATTCTTTTAGCTTTTACGTTCACGCACTACGTCAGTGCGTGAATAAAGGATGTAGCGCTCAAAAAAAAAAAAAGTCATTAATCGCGTTTTATTGACCTGTAAGTTCTCTACTAACGGCAAAAAGACGCGATATCGCGGATGCGCGCGAGAGAAACAAGAGGAAGTTATCGTTACGTGCGTTCCTAGGCCCTTTTTGTTTTCCTTATTTAATCTCAAGGCGGTCATTAATGGCCATCTCCGCTTCTACCTGTTCTACGACTCTACTCGGAATTTTCTCGTCCTTTTTCCACTGCGGCAAAATGAGCTCTACGCACTCCATACGCGCGTCAGTTACATTCAATTGATAGTTTATACATCACCTTTTCGCGAATAAATTAATAAGAGAAATAGTAAAATCGAAAAGGATGAGTTGCCGAAAATCGAGGCTTTTTAATTGAATCGAACCGAGATTGTTTGAGTGTAAGATTAAATTGCAGAAGTCCTTCTAAAGTACATTTTCTTTCTTAGACACTGGATATGACAAAGATATAGATACTAATAATATATGCAAAAATGACAAATGACATGAAAATGTAGCACGAGAACTAATCAAATAATCTATTATAAAATTCCAAATAATATTTTTAATGTAAATTTTTAATAATAACTTTTTAATAATTGGTCGGAAAGATGAGAGGCAAGGAATATATATGTATTAGTACCTCTTACAAAAAAAAAAAAAGAGGCCGTAAGTCAGAAAATAACTTACTCTTTGGCAAATATTGCATAATCGCGAAAGTGCAGCGATACGATCGGCGCGCATATAACGGTACGTGATCCTTTACGGATAACCCACGTTCCTTTTCTTTTTTGTCTTCGTCGAAGGTATTGCGTTTAAGCGTATTCCCGTCAAAAGAGAGTCAAATGGATTTATGGTCCCGACGGAAACGCGAGTTAGGTAGGCGTTTTTGTGGCGCAACACTAATCTCTCATACGTCGGTGCCACACTACATTTAGGAGTGCCCTCGTCCCGTAATCATCTTAGGTTCTCCATAAATAAAACCTTTGCCACAATGCTCCTCTATAGTGGCGTGTGTGCGCGTAGTGATAAAGATTATTACTTAAGGGGGACCGCCTTGGCTCTCTCTCTCTCTCTCTCGGATTAGATTCACCGTATTAGGATCCATACTGTTTTCACGATAATGCCGCGCTCAGGCGAGATTCAAATGAATTATCCGTGAGCCGATTATTGAATGTGATTGAAATTTATGACGACAGGAGTCTTAATGAAATCCCGTAACGTTATTTGAAATGTAAAATAGACGCGGGAGAAGAAAAAATATGATTAAAAATTATTTCTACGAAATTTCTTACGTCAACTTAGAATGTTATTGTACAAATGTTACACACATATAAAGTAGCTACATTTATCTATTCCTTTCGAGAGATTTAATACAGAGAAAAAAGATGTCAAATATAATTGAAATCATCTTCATCGCACACCAATTATGACTCCGAAAATTTATCGAACAACGCGCTCGCGCGCAATAACTTACTTCCAGAAATAAGCTACCGCTATTAGAAATCTCGAACAATAGTAGTTCTAATCGCTTCGCATGACCCGCTCGTATATCTAAAGAGATCGTTGACCCTGAAGGGCGGTAGCAACGCCTGCGTGGGAATTCCTCATTGCACCTGATAGATGATGCTCATTTAAAAGCGGCACGCAGACGAAGATTCGTAAGTTTTTGCAAAGAGACGTGTCTCGATATAGGGAGAGATGTTCGGCGATTTTACATCTTGTCCTATACGCGTGAGAGAAATTACAACAAAATTGATATGAGAAATACTTTATGGTGTATTATTAATGTATGTAAATTATTTAATATTTTATATATATATATATATATATATATAATTTATGATCAGTATTTTTCTTATCATTTTATTATTCTCAATTGTTTTCTAATCTCTTTTTATTGATTCGCTATCTCGTAACGTAATATTCGGTTATATCGGGATTAACGATCGAATTCTCGGTTTCTATCTATTTTTCTTTCTTAGACACTGAGATATGACAAAGATATAGATACTAATAATATATGCAAAAATGACAAATGACATGAAAATGTAGCACGAGAACTAATCAAATAATCTATTATAAAATTCCAAATAATATTTTTAATGTAAATTTTTAATAATAACTTTTTAATAATTGTCACACTTACATTCGTAAAATAAAATATTCATCAATATCAATATTTTTCTAAAAACTACATAAAACTCGAATTGTCATCGTCTAAAATTTCCTATGCCCCACGTCATATTCTTATTGTTATTTCTCTTTTCTGCAAAAAGTCATCCACTGTTCTTAAGCAGTCTACAGTTACACCGACATTGTGCCCCGGAAAAAAGAGGTCACGCTTCGGGAGATCCCCGAAAGCGATCGCATCAACGCGTTTCTTTAACGAGGGTAATTTCGGAGAATCGCGACATCGCGATCTATCTGCGTCTCGCTCCGATTCTCTCCTACTCGTGTTCTCGATCCGTGCGTGTACACGCTTACACGCGCGTAATGCGAATTTTTGCGCCTCTCTCCGTGAGAAG
>NW_021849743.1:987752-988324 GCF_003651465.1 Formica exsecta | reverse complement strand
CGGCATTCCGTTTTCAAATTCCGTCCATCCGCGTGACTTTTCCGTGCGAATTGCTAACATCTCTGCATTGGTTACGAATGTCTTTCCTCTATTCTTTCGTTCACGACGAAATTATTTGAACGTCAGTTGAATAGGCGCGGACGCTTTTGTCGTCGTTGTCAGGTTTGTGCATCTCTCGTCGGTCCAATGAATGAACGTGCCGAATCAAAGGCAACGCGTCTTCCTGCTTAACGCGCAAGATCAACGGGGTTTTGTTGAATGCCCGATAGAAGCGAGTCATTCCGGAGCGCCGAGAGAGTGACAAATCACGCGCTCAACGGCTGCAACTTTAACCCGTTACACCAGTCAAACAGGAACACAAACGGGGACTTTTCTCTTTCGTCAAACGAGAAGGAAGGAGGATGGATAATCTATAGTAGCGCGTAATACATTCCGTGATATGGCATAAATTTTATTAAAAAATTCTGGAAAATTATTACATAAATTTACGTAATATAATTTTTCATAATTATTAATTACATATATAAAAAAAAAAAAAATTTGAAAGGTCTTTTGAAATCGGCGTGAAAATT
>NW_021849743.1:933704-985004 GCF_003651465.1 Formica exsecta | reverse complement strand
CTCTTTTCTGCAAAAAGTCATCCACTGTTCTTAAGCAGTCTACAGTTACACCGACATTGTGCCCCGGAAAAAAGAGGTCACGCTTCGGGAGATCCCCGAAAGCGATCGCATCAACGCGTTTCTTTAACGAGGGTAATTTCGGAGAATCGCGACATCGCGATCTATCTGCGTCTCGCTCCGATTCTCTCCTACTCGTGTTCTCGATCCGTGCGTGTACACGCTTACACGCGCGTAATGCGAATTTTTGCGCCTCTCTCCGTGAGAAGAAACTCGCACGGTAAGACGCTGATATATCGTGTCGGAAAGGGGGAAGGCAGGGGGAAGGAAAAGGGGGAGGGGCAGCACCACGGATACCCCAGTACTGGATACGAAATCCACCCGTATATATATGTATGTATTGTACATATATTTGCGCGCAAGTGTACGGTGTACGCATGGATGACTGGGAACCCCATTCCATCCCGATGCGGACGATCTTGATCGCGAATGTCGACGACGATCGTGAGATCGAGGCGGGAGGAGAAACGGAGAACACCCGTGAACGCGGGGCCGATATCCGCGTATAAATCGCTTCCTTCGATTCCGCGGGAAGAATCCATCCCTCCTTTCTAAACGGGAGACTCGGTGTCCCCTATATTAGATCCTATTACGCGAGTCTCATCGCTTCCTGTGCAATTACCGGATCGTCTTTACATATATCGTGCAAGGTTCGCAGGCTGTTCAAGTTCGGAATTTCTTGCATATTTAATCGTTTCTTTTCCGGAATGTTTAACTAGCACTCGAGACGTATGCTATTTAGATATACTTGAATATATTAAATTCTTTTTTTCCTAAACTTGTGTGTGAATTTTTAAATCGTTATTAATTACATATATAAAAAAAAAAAAAAATTTGAAAGGTCTTTGAAATCGGCGTGAAAATTAATCTGGAAGAATCTCGACCGTTCACACATTTCGAATAAAATAATGTTTTCAAATTCAAATTTATACTACATTTTAATAAATCATCAAAGATTTCAACATGACGATAAATTACACGATTTCATAAGCGCTTCAGTTTTTTTTAAAGAGAAGCACACAAGTGAAAAACATACATATGCATCGTCGCGCGTGCTAACTGTTAAGTGGCATTGTTAAGCGCCTTGATGAGCACAGGATTGTAAATTCCCAGCATATATTTTCACATAATAGGAATCTTTCGCACGAAAGCTATTTCAAACAAACATCTCGCTACCGTTCGTTTGTCCCGTGTCCGTATCGACCGCTGCGATAATTATGCTAGGATTTACAGTTGCAACTGGATCCGAAAAGAAAATTCACCGTGGATAACGGTCGAGATGAAAAATTCTCACCTAGCTTCCGCGCGCGCGAAATACGCTTCGTTAATTAAATTGTCGTATAGTTTTCACCATTCATCCTTACCAATTAGTGCCTCCCATTCGTGATCAATCGCGTAGATCATTTCTGGGAAAGAGAATGAGCGCGCGCGTGAATCGTCGGAAACATTGACCCGACATTCGCCGTCAGACCGAAATATCCGCGGGTCCGGTTGATATTTATAAGCGCGGTAAGGCTTATTAATTAAGCGCGAAAGTCAGCGACCGGCGCAGCTGTTAATGACCACGTGGAAAATCGCGCGTGACGCACTTCGCCGCATTCACAGAACCAGTGCTGAACGAGTCGAAGAACGTCGTTTTCCAACGGGAATCTTGCTCCCGGAAAGTGATTCTCGAGTCGCGGTCAGTTGTGATAAGCAAATGTTTTAGTGATAACGGTGACACAGTTTCCGAATCTAAATTTACTATATTTTGTGCGGAGAATCTTTATCACCAAATTTTCAATGACTGCTCATTTTTACAATTAAATATTTTTATTTGTATCGATCAATTCAATGGCCCGTTGAAAGATATCATTAACTGACAGAATTAGTAATTATAAATGATAAATTTTCCTTAGAATACTTTTAAAACCAATGTGTTTTATAAAGGCTTAAGGCACATACATAAATAGATGCATAATGAGATGATCGGAAAATAAACACGATAATCTGTAATTATATATTCTTTGAAGATACATCCCATAGGTAGAACTTTTCAGAGATTTAAGTTCTTCTTTAAGTTAGCCCCGAGGAATAGATACGTTAAACTCACGCCAGTCTAGTTTTTCGCGGAATCGGCGACGAGTCGTTTCCCTCCCGTGGGAGACGATTATCTCCTCAAGTGAACCATGCGCGTTCATATACATACTTTCACGTGCGTACGTATATATAATCGCGTCTTCCCGCGAGGCTCGTCGTTGCAGGAAGAGGCGCGTATATAATCTGTCGCGAAACGGTTAAATCCGTGCAGCGATTCCACGAGCGTAACATCCCGATGCGCGCTCGCGCGAGCGTAGAATGACACGACGCAAAACATCTGTGTACGCACGCACGCACGCACGTGCACGCGAGCGTGTCGCTGACGGGCCGGGCGGGCTCTTCTTCGCTGTTGCCTTTATACGGTCCGTCGCGGACCGCGTGATCGAGTGATGATGCGGAGCGAAGCCGTTCTCCGGTGCCCCTTCCGGTCTCCGGAAGACCTTGCGCGAAAATATCGAAGCTACACGACTCTCTACTGCTAATCTCCAATTTCCGTAAACGATATAACGGACGATATCACGCACGGATTCGCGGAAGACGAAAATGTAATAATATATGCTCTCTCTCTCTCTCTATATATGTATATATCAGGTCTACCGAGGCTGTTCAAGTTCGGAATTTCTTGCATATTTAATCGTTTCTTTTCCGGAATGTTTAACTAGCACTCGAGACGTATGCTATTTAGATATACTTGAATATATTAAATTCTTTTTTTCCTAAACTTGTGTGTGAATTTTTAAATCGTTGACTATTAAGATTGTTAGATGTTCGAATCTGTGGATTTTTTTTTCCTAGAGTTCTTTCTATTTTAAATTCTTAAATGTGTATTTCTTTGCTTAGTATAGTATATTATTTCGATTTGTATAGAACCTTCGAATCTTTAAGTCCTAGCATTTTTCCGTTATTAAAAAAATATTCGCATCTTTAAAATATTGAATCTCTAAAAATCTGGAATTCTTAAAAATATACGATTGTATAAGTTTAAAACGTTATATGAAAGTGTTTCAAATGAAGTGCAGTACTTTAGAATTCCAAAATGTAATATATTCATGATCGCTTATATATTAAGAATGTTAACAAGAAAGTACTAATAAAATTTTTCATAATCCAGCGCGATACAGTCGACGCTAAAAAAAAAGAAAAAGATGCAATTGCGCCGCATTCTCCGTACAAAATTCCCTGTTTGCATAATTTCGCTCGAATATCGAAAATAATGTTGAAGCAATAGCGGCGGCATAACAGCAACAGCAATAATGTTTGTCGGTTTCTTCATTTTTTCTTTTTTTCGCGCGCTGCTTATTAGCTAATTGTAAGATATTAGCTAAGATATCGGCGCTAATTCACATTGCGTCGAATCAAGATTACGAATCGTTTATTATATGTTTTAAGGAGGATTACGAGGGGTCCGATGTCCGTTCTTTTACCGGACGTATAAAGGAATCCGCGATCAAAATTTTCCGCGATGCGATACGTTTCAATAGGATATCGATAAAAACTTCAAAGGACACGACACGTTAAGACTATATAATACACACTGGTGACAAAATATATAAATTCTTTTATACATTTTTATATACAAAGATGTTAATATAATAATCATTTATTACGATAAAAATACACGGAGCGATTAATTTCACGATCTTTATTTTCTTAAGAGAATGTTTTTTTATTATCTTTTTTTTTAACAAAATTTTTTGGAGGTTTATTTGATTCTGTAAGGCTTATTATAAAATGTGAAATTTTGCAATTTTAATATTGTTAATTTTCATATTATTATTATTATATTATTGTATGTAAATAATTAATCAACGATTAAAATTCATAAAAAACGAGCAAAATATTCATAAAATAAATGAATAAACCTTGATCTTGTTATCCGAACTGTGTGGTGCTGAGTGTGAATCGGTCTTTAAACGGTTTCGTAACGTCGGGTCCAAAGGTCACAAAACAACGACGGGGATGTTACTGCGCGCCGATCGTTCCGAATCGGCTGGTCGCGGGAAGAACATCGCCTTTTTACCGCGTTAATTAATTGCGAATTTCGGTTTGCCCGCATCGAGTCGCGCGGGATGGCCGGCCCTCCCATTAGAGCTTAAAAATAATTGAACTGGATTCCAGCGTGTCAAACGCGCACAGGCGCACCGCGCATCGGTCCTTTTCATTTCGTTCATTAGTCATTGACCGTTAGTTTCGCCGATTAATAAGTCCGTAAGCGGCCTCGGAATCTTTTTGCCCTATTAAGATCCAAAGTATTTTTATTGAGCAACATCAAGATATCAGATCTTAATTGTAATAATAGTAATGATAATAATAGAGCTAGCTTAGATTTTAGTGATCTTTCCGAATGTCAAAGAAAAGTGATAATTACGAGTCATAGCGACTTACCGGTGTCCCTGGTACGAAGTCTTGACGAGTTTCACCGCAAAAAGGAACTGTATGGCGCAAACCAATAGGCAACATAAGTTGAGCGATAGGGCGAGAGCGCACAACGCCAGGGTGACCTCATAAACAATGACAAACTCCTCCGGACTAATGAGACTGTTGGACGTGACCGTAAGCGGCGAGATTTTCAACAGGAAGATAACCGAGAGCAGGGCCAGAAGTAGAGACACTAGACACAATAGTCCGAGGCTCGTCAGCATCTCCTTCACGCCTGCTTCGTCGTTCCGATGGAGATTCCTGGACAGGGACGAGGACCAGGAGGCATTGAGGGGTATCACCGTCGGTCCGCCAGCTACCTGACCGGCCACGACAGGAAGCGCAGGTGCGGCAGGTGCGGGTGACGGCGTGGTCTGGCTCGGCAACCGCGACAGCCTGGAGATGTCGAGACCGCCGTTCGCCTTCGGCCGATCTTGATGTAAGGCGCTCGTTTGCGAGATGACGGTATGGCCCAGCTGACTCGCGACCGAAATGTTGTTATGGTTGTTATTATTATTGTTGGCGCCATTATTGTTACCATTAGCGCCGGCTACCGGACTGACGCTGTTGACCGAGTGCTTGGAGGTCGACAGCGTCGACACATTGAGTGCGTGCGAGTGGTTCAAGCGTTGCGACAGATTGTTGACGCTCAGCTGGGAATGATTCAACGGATGCCGGTGCGTCGATGATGGCGTCGTCGCCGATTGATGCGCGTTCGACACCGTCGATCTCTGCACCACGGAGTCGTACACATCGATTCCGCCGTTGTTACCGCGATGTCCGGCGACACCGCCGCGCGTCGTCCCGGTACCTCCGGTGTAATGATGATGGTGGTGATGCTGTTGCGACTGCGGCTGCTGCTGTTGCGGCTGCTGCTCCTGGTGCAGCGAATTATTGTGCAAATGGTGATGATGGTGCCCGCCGTGCAACGAGCCCGAGCTCGTTTGATAATCATTGTGATGCCTGGAGCCCGTTGACGACGGCTGCCCCGTCAAGATGTGCTTCAGCATTACTCGACACTCGCTGGTGTCACGCGGGATGAGGCTTCTTCTCTTTTCTTCCCAATGCCGATGATCCTCACATGACGGCTACGTGACGGAAGAAACTACTGAATTACACCGAGTCATAGTACATTAATTATTAACTTTGATCTTCCTCAGATTAGATTCGTCATATCGTTTCCAAGTCACACTAACACGTAATACGTCAACTTTATTCTTTTCAATATTGACGGTAATAAATATTTGTATTTTGTTTTATTCCAAAAACGGACAGAACTTTCCGGTAGACCTAATATATGAAACCTGCGGTATTTTCAGTATCTAGACAGGATATATTTAAATATATATATATATATATATTTAAAAAATGATTTATCAATTTTTCACAGGCACCTTTTTTCGGATTTTATTCGCAATTTTACGAGTTTGAGTGGCGCGCGCGATTTGATAATAATTTGATTTAATTTGATTTGATTTAAAATGATTTACGTTTTTACTCTTTCTCTATTTTTCAAGAGAACCTCGAGCGATCATGGCGGATCGTCGACCGGTTACATCCGCATAGCTCCGCGGCATCGGCATCTCCGCGGTCGCGAGAACGGTTACACCAGATGATGGATCACGCGCTGATCATACGCGGTCCACGGAGCCGCGATATCCCCGCCCCCGTCGTCCTTCCCGATCCGCGGTCCTTTTTCCCTCCTCTCGCGCCGACAGGTGTTCGTATATATAATCCGTGTCGCGGTTGGCGAATAAAAAGAAAAAGAAAAAAAAAAGAAAATAAAAAGATTCCCCGATGGCGTCCCGACAATATGACCGCGAGAAATTCCCGTCTCTCCTCGGGCACGCAGGCGGCCCGATACCGGGAAGAAGGGACTTAATGACGGAGGGCCCGGGGCTCATTTCCGAACGAAATTGAGGGTGCCCTCGCCGCGTCGCGACTTTATACCGGAGCGACAACCGTTACCGAGAGAGGCCTCCCGTCCTCCGCCTCCACCTGTCGCACCTGTTCGCTCGCATCTCGCTCGCGTCTCGTCCACGCGGCCATTGTCGGGTTTTACGACACGTCGTTCGAGAGACAGCGTGACCGATCGCTCTCGTCACTTGCCGCGATACGCGCCGATCATCTTGTTCCGTTCACGGCCGAGAATATTGCCGACATAATGTACGGCTGACGACGACGACGACAACGGGAGATCAACTATACGGTTGATCGATTGGTTCTTCTAAACGAGAAATATCTGTCATGCTCTGACAAAGTACCATCAAAGTGGCGACAATTCTTTTCCCTTTTACGGATATCACCCGAGTGTAAATAAATGAAATGAGATCGATTTATAAGAAACGTTGAAAAGATCTCACGAATCGTCACAAATATTTATATAAATACGACAGATTCGTTAAGTAAAATGGTCGAGAATCTCTCCAACTTCTCTCGCGATTGAGCTCCCTTCACATCCGAGAGATTGTAGCGGAGCGCATTAATTAACTCGAGTGTACCGAAGTTATACGCTACTTTGATGATGCTGACGGTGCGAATAATCGCTCCTCGAGGTTCTGTGTTTTGTCAAGGTATTGTGGATATAAATATCTCGTCAAGTGTTTGAACGCGAGAGAACTTGAAATGTACGCGTCTACCGGTATTTCGGAGAAGATAGTCCTGAGAAAAGAATGCAAGTCCAAAAGCTCATATTTTTTTTCGTCGAAAGTCTACAGGGACGTCGTCCAGAATACATATCAGTATACGAAGTTTAACACGTGAAAATTATTAAAGCAGGGAACACATATTTCTTATTCTTAATGCTTTTCTTAAATTTCCTGTACTTTTGATCGAGATGATATTATGTAAATAGTCTCTCAAAACGTAGCGCAAGTTTTTTTCTCTTCATTGCAAATATATTTTGATCCTTCGGAGAGATTACCCAAGAGTCGCGCCGATATAAAACGACATTTCATATTCATGCAACGACTTAATAAATATGTCAAAATCAATCGTTCTCGACGTGTTCTCCCCACCTTCTCAGAGGTACAGAGATACTCTTTTTCGTCGCCAAATTTATTTTCTTCACTTCCTACGTGCCTCCTAAACTTGAGGATATCTCCGAAAAGAGAAGGAGAGGGAAGAGAGCGGGCGGACACACGATAAGACGCGGGATTCAGAGGCCTCCCTGGAATGTCAAGTACTACTCGAGAGGAGCCGAATAACGCTGCTCTGCGAGCTTGGTTAACGTATACTCCGACGGAGACGGCTTATATCGGAGACATAAGCTGACGGGACATAAGCCAGACGCCGTAGAACCAGAGAGAACCAGAGCGAGGGCCGCGCGTGTAATGATATCAAAGATATATGTATATAAGGAGTGTTTTTACCGGCGCAGATAAGGTTTCCTCGAGCGAGGGGGGAGGGAGAGAGGGTCCTCGCAATTCGATATCCGATACGCCGATCGATGCAAACATCGGAGATTGCGTAAAGGAACAAATTCTCCGAATGATCGCCGTTCGGTCATTCGTGCTCCAGTCACTTCTCTCTTCATTCCGCTGCGCGTCAATGTTTCACAATGAAATATATTGCTCATTAAGGTTGCAAGTTCGTCGTTTCATAACACGCGATTCGTTGATTTCAATCTTTAGGCCTAATTTCTACCTTC
Source organism: Formica exsecta (assembly GCF_003651465.1). Lineage (NCBI taxonomy): Eukaryota > Metazoa > Arthropoda > Insecta > Hymenoptera > Formicidae > Formica > Formica exsecta. The sequence continues at coordinate 976,801 of NW_021849743.1, read as the reverse complement.
GTTATCTTAAAGCCGTAAAGGCGCATCATTTATCGCGAACGGCTCTCGAGCCGGAAATACCTTCTCGTCGTCTTCCGTAATTAATTCCTTAACAGCTAGGAGAAGTACGTTTATATGTGCGAACCACAGGGCTTATGTGGGCGCTACGTTCCCGGGCTCAGCGAGTTGCTGCACACCAGTTGCTCCACCATGGCGACGACATCCACCAGACGGCGGTTCTCTCACATATCGGATTCGCAACGCGGAACTATGCGACGACAACGTGCTTCGTTAAGGGCATGATCCGCGAGTCGGTCCGCGAAGGGAGTCCTCTCTTACTCTCTCGCTCTCCTTCTCTTTATCGAGGCAAAACGATGCGGTCGGTCGGTCGTGCGTGCGTGCGTTAAGGCGGTTGCAAGCTCGGTTTTCTACCACCTCGGTCTTCTCGTCGGATACGCGCGAGCTCGTCAGCCGGCATGGCTCCCGAGATGGTGCCGGCGGTGCCTCTGAAACAGGTCGGAGGAAATAATTAATGGACTGACTGTTCACTCTCTCTCTCTCTCTCTGCACTGTCGGTCGGAATAGTCGGACCGTAAAAAAGAAGGATAGATACGGGGTATAATCTACCCGGAGTGTGGCGGCGAAGCTCAGAAAACATTTCTCTCTCTCGGCTTTTCTCAAGTTTTGTGCGAGACGAAACGCGATTAATCACACGCGAGGATTTTCATTTCAAAAAACAAAATTTAAAAAATTTTTATGTGGCTTCAATGTATAAGGAGGAAAATCGCAATGATTTAGCTAGAATTCAGCTAAAAGCTATAGTTTAAATGGAAATTGTAAAAGAATCTTTTCGCAAGAGCGAACAAGCGAGAGTACCTTTCAAGTACTGACAAGTAAAGAATTGTTTCGTTTTAACAGACTGTAAAGCGATCGCATCGTGACGGAACGTTTTATAGCGCAACTATTTCCTTAACGACTAACACATAATATAACGCTAAAAAGTTCTGGGATCAAAGCTATTGTCGCAATTTTTTTCCAGCACACATCTCAATCAGAGCGTAAACAGCTTTTCAGGTTTAATGTTCGTTTTATAATTCCACAACATCTGCTTTTTCAATTGTTTAACTAATCGTATCTCGTTACTTTTGCGACATCTTTTTTTGCAACAGTCATATATAATAAATTTCTTGAAATTTTTGCTCGCAAAAAATATTTTATTCTTCGCGTATAAAACTCGAAAGCGTGTTAAATGCATAACGAACCCTATCAAGATTAGAAATCCCGAGAATCCCAGCGGCATAATTAGAAAGATCTCACGGTGGTGCGCGTAACACTTAGACCAGACGATGACCTTTAGCGGTGCACGCGCTTGCGGAAAGGCCGCGATGCGAAGCGAAGTGCGGCCGGCGTGCATATATCTGATCGCGACGCGAGGAATATCAAGACAAATTGCCGGTCATTGCACGAGATAAGCAAAATGGGGGGGGGGGGGGGGAAACTGGGCGATGTAGCGGCGATCTACCGGGACACAATCGCGCCGATACATACTTTGTGTTTACATTACTTTGTGTTATTATTATCACTTTCAACGACCGCGTACAGGACTCTCTCCCGGGTGCTCGTTCATAGATATTGTTCATACATTTCCTCTCACTCGGCACGAGCGGGTCACGCGAGCTCCTCTCTTTACTTATCTAATGGATTATATGTAGAGATATCTATACTACTCTGTATCTTGAAATTGCAATTAGAAATCCACCCATGAAATCAAATGCGGTATTAAATGTGTTAGTTACATCAGATTATTCATTACAAAATTATTGAATTATTGAATTGTATAATATTTATATGTTATACAATTTGAATCATTTTTAATGAATAATCTCTGTTAAATTAAATCAATTGGATTTCACACAATTCAAGCTTTATATTGTTAGAATATCGATTCAAAATTTAATTATCCAAATATTTAATTTATTAAAAAATTAAGATACGCAGAAATAATAATTAATTTTTAATTTTTTAAAGAGAAAATAGATTCTAAATGCGTCAAAGAAATGTTTCATACAATTAAAGACAGTTTTACGATGTAATTATAATAGTATATACGCACACAATCCATCGTCCTACATCTTGTTAGAATAATAAAAGTAGCTTCCGATCATGTATCAGTAGGTATTAACGAAGCTAAGTAAAATACAAAAACAAAATAAAAGCGCGAAAACAAGCAAAAAAAAAAAAAAAGAGTCGTCGTGTCAATCTATGGCACACAACACAACGATTAAATGGATGATATGTACTGAGCATGCCGTTATACACTGCGAACTATGAAGAGACTGTCATTCCGGATCGATAAACTCGATTGTGACGTCGCGTGAAAAAATGTACTCGCGCAGAGTGATTTTTTTCCATATAAAAAATATTTTTGTTGAATATATTCCTTGTGTCGTACTTTTTTGCGTATTCCAAAACAAACAAGGAAAATTGACTTTAATAAAATTACTTTTAATCGTTGTGTATATAGTATATATATTACTTTGCATTATTCTTAAATAATCGCTTTGAGAACTTGAATTAAATTTATTTCTCTTTGTAACTCGTAGTCCTAACTGCAGCATAAGTATGTAATAACTAATCGGGGGAGCGGTTCGGAAATTTATTATGCCACTGGTTAGATATAGAATAACATAAACGCGCGCGCGCGCGCAATTTTATTTAATTGTAAAAGAATCAGCTGTCCTATATATAAAAGCCGCGTGTTATTCATCGTCCGTGAACCAATTACACGTTAAATGCGGTTCTACGTGCATCTCGTCGTCACGGTACCCTGCATCCCGATCGACGGCGATCTTCGCGGTAACGTGATTCGATCCCGCAAATTCCTCCTCTCTCGTGCTGCCGCGCGATACATCGGATCGCGTGCTACGAACCTGGAACAACCTTTAGAATTTTAAAATTTCAAAAATGGGGTGCTAACTTCACGCAGGTATCCCTCTCTCATCTCTCGCACCTGATGTACTTACGCCAGGACGGACGGAGAGAGGGGAGAAGAGAGCCGAGTCATCGGCATCTTAACTTCAACAACGGCGAACGAATTTTTATTGGTCTTCGGCGACGACTCCGAGCGGATAAGAACCTTGTATTTCGGACAGATAGCGATCCGCCTTACGTCACTTTATCTCTAGGTCATCATTCTCGTTCTGCACGCGAAGAATTTTCTTCGACACGCGACGTGATATTTTACAATTGTAGTTAACGAGCTTGCGTTTCGAGTTGTCTGAAGAATGACCTAAATTAGCAGAACGTTGGAAATAATTGCGTAAAAATAAAGCAATTAGCGACAAACCGAATCTGTTTTCTTACGAATTTCCAACGAATTCTATTAATAACCGCGAACGTAACTCAAAGCTACCAACGCTCGCTTTGATCGAATTAGCATATCGGCTATAATTCTACGGTTCAAAACCCTCTGGAACATGTCGGCGCGTCTGTTTGGTTCGGCAGCTGCGCGCAGATTTCTTAGTAGGGTCTCGTAACTAAGACATTTACGCTGCGAATGACGTGAACCAAACCTGAATACCAGAGCTAATTCCGCCAAGAGTTTCGAATACTTGATCAAAGCCATATACGTCAAATTTTTGGAACATATTAAAAATATACGCATTGCATTTAAAATACAAACACAAATAAATTACTGGACAATCTTTTAAGAAATTATTTATCGTTAATAAAAAAAAGCGAAACGCTTCGTTAAATTTTAATTAAATTATTAATTAAATTAATCTCAGCGATTCTGATCATCGTTTGTGATAAAATATTGGATTGGCTATCGTGGGCCGCGGGCAGCTCTCTCTCTCTCTCTCTTTCCTTCTCTGTTGTCAATAGTCGGGCTTGACTCATAGAAACGGGTTCCGCTCGCATTCCGGACGTCCAGCCTGCCGTTCACGGCGGAAAGCTCATCTCCGCATCGATATCTGCGCGCGTGTAAACTCACGTGACGAGTAGGATCTCGATAGAATTCCATATCGGATAACGATGTAAAATATCTAGACTTTGATAAATAAAATTTTGCAAGATTGCAAGACGGACGACAGGATCATACGATTTTGTTTTTATCGATAGTTTGTTGTGTGGGCTTAGAATAGTATAAAAATTGCATCTGTCATCAGTCTCGTATCCAGAACTCCAAACGCTGTTTTCATGTTAATCGATACGCCTGTGTGCCTAGCGAATTGATTACTTGTCCTTCGCTAAAGTAATAATCGACAGGTACATTGGTAAAGATGGTCGTTGTTCGTTGCGTAAAATGAAAACGACATGTAGATTTCAATGACGCGAATCACTAGCCTGTCTATACGAAATACACGTTTAAATTCCCCATCGCCGCGTTTACGGCCGCGTGATTTGCATGAAAACAGAGAAGCGCGGAGTTTGAGGAAGTCGCTTATTAGCGACAACCACGATATTATCGGCACGGTGCTATTGACATCATTATCATCATTCCCATCGCGATGGGAATCTCTAACTAGAATGAGTGACGTTCGCTTACATATCGCGTTTGCATTGATTACTTGCAAGTTCATTATCCTATAGTCCTATATTGATACTTTTCAATTTACACCGTTACACAAATCAACTTAAAATTAATTTTAGATATATTAAACTTTCATTTAAATAAGTTCTACATATTTTAAAGAAATATTTAATTTAAATTATTTTTAAATAAATATTTATTTTAAAATATTTTTTTTTTCTTTTAAAGAGATGGAATCATAATTTTTGTCTAACAAAGAATTAGTAATCAATTTCGCATATTGAAAAATATTACATATCCTTTTATTATACCGCATGTCGCGCAGAGAAATGAAATAAATATTTTAATTTAGGATAAGAGTTTAATTATTTTATCCGTAACTCTTTCTCCAGGTTCTGCGAGATGTTATTTCAGCGCTTATATCGCAGTCAAAGAAATTATTATGGGATTACGTGTATGTGTGAGGCTTCTCTAGCTACGCGAACGAAGTCCTATGTGCTCACTGCTCTTATCCAATTTCACAACTTCGTCATCTTCCGTTGCGATCGCGGCATCGTTTTCCTCCTTTTATTTTCCGTCGACGTTCGCGGCTGACGATCGGCTCTTCTCTCGCGATCGATATTTACGGGATAAATAGATCCCTCTCAAAGGTGAATAATGCATATATTCTTATCATCGACTATTGCATCATCTTATAATACATATCGTGTCGCGATTTGCAGATGTATTTCCAGATTTTCCATCGTCGGTTAGTTGACGTAATTCAAAATCTACCCTGTAAAAAATTTCAATATCTGTTCGATTAAGTCGATAATTATAAAATAAATTAATTTTTACATTGTTTCGATTTGTGTGTATGATTCAGATTATAATCTGATGATATGTATATCGCAAATGTTTAAATCATTTTCATTATACTGCCTATTGGTTAATGATTTTTTCCTTAGGTGATATATTTATACAAGTTTTGTTTCTTACTACAAGCGCCTCTCTCTTTCTCTCGTACCATCGTGCGAATGCAAGTGTCGTGAAATCGTGTTAATGGTTTCCTAATGATTGCATAACAAGTGTGATTCCCGGAAGATGCATCGCTATAACGTTATAATGCGGAAGCAATCCGCATCAAAATGATATCAGTTTTAATATCCGACGGTTTTGTTACATACCGCGTGTCGTCAAGATAATGCGTTTCCACCCGTTCCATCATGGACACGATTGTTCGATATCGGATCGTGAAGCTCTAACGGGATGAATCGATGCTCTCGCGTAGAGCAAAAGCTCGCGCGGCTGTTTCTGTTTCCACGTAACGGTCACAATCGGCGTAAATGGGCACCGTAAGGGATCATTTATTGCGGCTAGATCTGCAGCAAGGTCAATGATTTTCCGACCGCGGACCGATGAACTTGCGCCTCGCGCCAGTATACGTACGCACGTACCAGGATCCGGTCGTGGAGTCGGGTCTCGACACGGCGGTAAGAGGGCAAAGAAGAGAGACAGAGAGGGAGCGAGGAAAGAGACAGAGGGAGAGAAAAGGGGGAGAGGAGAGTTTGAAAGAGAGATAGAGAAGACAAGGTCGTTGCCTAGATAACAGTTGCAAGGTACAGTTGACTCGCATGCCTGCAACCTCGAGGGAGGAGGGGGATACAGAGTCGAGGATAGAGGGATGCGAGAATAGAAGAGAAAGGGCAGTATAGAATGCGACAAGCAGAGCAGAGAGAGAAACAAAGAGAGAGAGAGAGAGAGAAAGAGAGAGAGAGAAAGAGAGAGGGGAGCCGGGTGGCAGGAGGAGAATGCAAGGGAGAAAAGAGGCTCCACGGGCCGCGACTGCCACGAGAGAAGGAGAGTATTCGAGTAACAAGCGCGACGGGCCCCTGCAAAGGTGCAAGGCAACGAGGGCGAGAAAGGGAAGCTGGAGGGACGAGAGAGAGGGTTATGCTATCGGCGTGATATCTCTCCTTTTTTCTTCCGTTGAACCGCTGCTACGGTTAGGGGAACGATGCGAGTGAGCGCAGTGATGTAAGAAAGATGTACCTACACACCAACGGGCCCCCTTCCTCTCCTCCTCCTTCTTCTTTCTTCGCCGCGGCTCGTTCGATCTCTTCCTTCTCGCCGTGTTGCCCCTTTCCTCCCCCTTTCTCTTTCCTCGTCTCTTTATCTACCGCATACTCTCGTATACCCTTTCGCCCTCCGTATTCGACACTCCTCGCTCCTCTCCCCCATTACAGACCGATACGAGAACGGGGCCCCTACACGTACGCGTCCGGGCCCCGCTGAATTTAACGTGGCAGGTGCCTGCTGAATGGACGCAAGCTAGGGCCCCATCGACCCCATCCCCCTTCCCTCTCTTCCTGCTTCGTCTCGATGCCGGGCCGTCTCTCTGCCTGCTTGACTTTCTCTGTCTTCCCTATCTATGGCCGGCTTCTCTCTGCCTTTTTCGCCTCTCTGCCCCGCGATGATGGCCGCGATCGCTCTTGCTTGCTTTATGGCACACACAAGAAACGCTCGACGGGCGCTCTCTCAATCATTTACAGAGTCACTCCGCGATGACGAGATCCTCGACTCTTCTCCTCCTGTTTTTCTTCCTCGTTTTTTTTTGCGCTTCTTCGCGCTCACCGACCGTTTTACTCTAGTCGCCGCGGCTATTTCGCGGAATCGCGTAGAACGAAGAGCGGACTCGGGTTCGTTATGTTACCTGCCGGCGGATCGCGTTGCTTCCCGAGAAAACAGGTGGAAGATACACAGGCAGGCTAAGGTCTGATAGACTACGCGGCGAATGAATGGCATGTCATTCCTTAGCACGAAATGGGAAGCATTCAAATTGAGGAATTTGAGGATACGAGGTAGTTAGAAACGGGCAGGCAGGTATTGACAACCTCGGAAGAGATTGAGGAAATTATATAGACGAGTTTCAAAAATCTTCAGATATTTTTTTAATCATCTTTAACCATTAACGATTTTTTGGCTAACAATAAATTCGAATCGACTTTTTCTCAACAAAAATTAATCGTTAAGAATAAAGAAATTTCCGCAAAATTGAATTATCTTTCAATATAGAAAATAAACAAGAGGAGAATCTTTCTTCCCCTAATTATTCTGTATATAAAAAATAAGATTCACGAACAAATGTAAATAATATTTTTTAGGAGATATATTATTATAGTTGATCTACCCAATTTTTTACCTTAATTAATCGATTTTTTTCTAAATCATATTGCTAGTTATAAAATAAATATCGAGAAACATAATTTAATTACGTGCTATTAGCACCAACTAATATTAATAGAATTGGCTATATCCATATCTTGTGGAGAAGATCGTGAATCTGTTCTCAAACAATGTGATTGCTTCGAGAGATGAGAAAGTAGGGAGGAGAGCGAGTCGGCCAGGATCGGGCAAAGGTAAGAAGAGAGAATGCAACGAAGAATTGTGGGAAAGGAGAGAAAATTGCAAAACGACATACCGTGCGACCGCACACGCCGAGAGGATAATTCCACGGTGCGGCTCAAAACCGCGCGCAATTTGGCCTCACGCCATCGTTTAAAGTATGTTACGACGAACAAATATCCCTGTCGTTAAAAAGAGAAGATAGCAGGGAACATGAAATTTACGCGGTAAACTCTGATAACCACTAAAGCCGACAATATAAAGTAAGAAAGAAAAGTATTATTGAATCATAATCACTTTTTTGATTTTTTTTACTGTACTCCTCCGACATTACTGACACTAATACTATGTTTACATTTAAAAAATTTGCATTTGTTTGTTTTATATCATACGGATTTTTTTAGACAGAACTGCATAAAATCTTGGTAATTGTCGACATTACACGTAATTTTTGTTTCTTCCTTGTTTGCACGCGATTTTGCTTGCCGAGTGTGTTAATATATGATTTACACGAGAAGATAGAATAATCGCCGCCAACGCCGTTGTTACTGCCAGCCAAGAAAGAGACGAGTCGTTGCGGTTAACGCATGAATACGCATGCCACACGCTGCCACTTTGCGAACGCGAGTATCTGACGTTTCGCAGGATGAGGGAGAGACGCGAGGGAGCGCGGGTATTAAAACCGAAACGCGCGCGTCTCGTATTTCCGAGAACGAAGAGTTCAGAAAATAAAAAAAAGAATCTGAGTGCCCACAAATCGGATCGCGATAGAGAACAAGATACGAGTGCGTCTCCTCCTCGCTGAATATCTCGCTGTCGCGACATGATTGACACGAGCTTGGAATAAAATATCGTGTTGCAGTGCCATGCGCTTACAACGAGAGGGAATCATTATCTCGATGCACGCGAGAAACTCAATTTGCCAATACTATCCGAGTATCGTTAAAGCTCCGAAAAAAATATTATAGGCTTTCAAAGAGATCGTCTTTGATGCAGTTCCAAGAAATAAATATTGCATTCAAAAATAATGTTCGATTAAATATTTTTTAATAAAATTATCCTATTAATTAACGCGATAAAAAAAAAAAAAAAAAACCGAAAAAAGAGATAGGGAAAAGCGTGAAGAAGAGAAAGGTATATATGTATGTATGTCCTAAAGAAAAATGAACATGTATCTATATCAAGGAGCAATCGTATAACGCACGTGGTATTCTTAGAACGGAGCTTCTTTTAGAATAAACAAGCGTCTATCTGTTTATCTGATGATAATAATGACGGAAGGACGCATGACTGAGACAACACATATGCGTGTTTGCTCGATGGAGAGAAAAATAGGTCGCGTAAGCAATGTTTGGCATGGTATGGAACGTCAGAAACAGCGCGAACTTTTATGGCAATGACGTAAGGAACTAATCTCGTTCGTGACCCAATTGTTTTTCTGCAAATTACATACGGCCAAGAACGCGGCTATCTTTGATGATACTGCTCGAAGTTCATAGATCGCGATATCACAACTTACATACTGCGGTACAAATTGAGAAAACAGAGTCGATTAAGTGTAATTAAGAATCGAGTTAACTTTTTAATTTGGATTGAAAATAGCGTGTGAGAGAAATTTAATCCTAGAACATTCAATATAATTTATAATACGAGAGAAACTGCCTTCGGGAACGCATTCCTGCCGCGTTGGTACAATGCACCTGCTGCTTGCGAATCTGCGGATCTTTTATCGCGATTAAACGAGCGGCGGCGAATGAACGAGCGTCGACAGTCTAGGAAAATTCAAGGCACGTACGACTCGCTTTTCGCTATTTTCCAACTTTGTCCGTCCCCCATAAACGACAACCGTAACGAAACCCGTCCGTGTGCTTTGGGCATTTTTAAATAATCCGACCTTGAGCCAGAACTAAGGAGAGTGCCTTTGCCACAACCTTCGCATTAAACCTTCGTCATCAGGGGCTCGATCGTTCGTTTCAGTACGATTTAAGATCGACGTAATTAATTAAGAATCCGCGGAATGTCCGACGTACCGCGTGTAGGACAAAATAATTTTCGCCTTTAGATTGATTATACGATACGCACGCAATCGTATAACGCACGTGGTATTCTTAGAACGGAGCTTCTTTTAGAATAAACAAGCGTCTATCTGTTTATCTGATGATAATAATGACGGAAGGACGACATATGCGTGTTTGCTCGATGGAGAGAAAAATAGGTCGCGTAAGCAATGTTTGGCATGGTATGGAACGTCAGAAACAGCGCGAACTTTTATGGCAATGACGTAAGGAACTAATCTCGTTCGTGATCCAATTGTTTTTCTGCAAATTACATACGGCCAAGAACGCGGCTATCTTTGATGATACTGCTCGAAGTTCATAGATCGCGATATCACAACTTACATACTGCGGTACAAATTGAGAAAACAGAGTCGATTAAGTGTAATTAAGAATCGAGTTAACTTTTTAATTTGGATTGTAATGGCGTATAATTGACGAAAATAGCGTGTGAGAGAAATTTAATCCTAGAACATTCAATATAATTTATAATACGAGAGAAACTTTCTCCCATCTCTCTACTGTTCCATCTGTAATAATCGCAAATATCATAAATAAAAACATTATAAAAAATAAGTTAATTCTTATTTACATGCCAGATTGACATGCGAGAGAAATATGGGTAATTTGATTTTTCGAAGCAGTTTGGTGATCTAAAAATTTCTTTAAAAATAGGGAACCTTCGAGATCTTACTATCTTTTAAACTGAACCACATTTATTTAAACGCGGAAATCGATTATCGCTGATGTAAAATAGAATTGCATTCAGATACAATTTTATCTCCACATTTGAACAAAATCAAGCTTAGTATTTAATTGGCAGTGGAAGAGAAAATAGCATTTTTTTCTGTATATCATTTGCAATTTCTTAATATAAAAAAAAAATGTAACAGAATATAATCTCATTAACAAAAAATTTTAATTTTCTAGTACTGCTCTAAAGTAATCGTATATATAACCAATTAAATAAATTAATATGAATTATTTGCGATATATTTGTCAATAATTTTATAAATAATCAAAGCTTGTCAAGACATATATTATTCGGGATAATTAATTCACTTTTCTCGAATTTAAAATTAGACAAATCAAGTAGACTGCTACTTGACGTTTCGTGTGAATGCAATCCATGCTGTACCATCGTCACTTGAGCGAATTCGTCAAAGGAATTCGTCCGTTAATAAATTTCCTATTAAAAATCAATCGACGCAGAGAGAGAAACCGGCTTTACTGTCCACATAAAAGTACGCGCGCGTACTAACGGAACATTTTTATCATGCCTCGGGTACGGACAACTGACATTTTCGATATAATTTAATAAATAAAAAATGCGTAAACTAAACGCAACCAAATAAAAAGAGCAGGCCTAAAGAAAGTTTATTTTCGCGTGTGTATCTGTAATACAGAAATATGGCCTCACCGAAATTATATACCGGTTTGGTATGTCGAATGAAGCTCGCCGTGGAACGGAGAGCGAGCGAGCGAGCTAGCAAACGAGAGAGAGAGAGAGAGAGAGAGAGAGAAAGAGAGAAGAAAGAGAGGTTTTCGCGCGTCCCCTCAAAGTTTTGAGTCTATCCGCGGCAATTTAGCGAAAGGAATTGAAAACGTATGCTCTCTGAAGAAAAAAATAACTTTAAACAGGCATAGAGAGATAGAAAAATAACGAAGAAGAAGCTCGCTCTTCGGACTCTCCGTCCCTGATCGAACGAAGCGAAACCGGGCGGGCAGCTAACTCACCTCGTGCCACATTCCGCTGTGGGTTATATCGTCGACGACAACGACGAATAGTAGTAGTTAGTAGTACGACGGTCGTACGGGATATCACGTCTTTTCGTCACGTGCGAATCCCTTTTCCTAAGGACTATCCGATCGGCGCGACTCTTTCTCTCTTCCTTTTTCCTCCCGCGTCACCTGCACCGTGCGGTTTTACACGCTGCACTCGCGCACGTCGCTTTTCAAATTTTCAAACCCACACACACACACACACACGTGAAACTATCTCCACAGGCACACGCCAAGTTGCGCGCGCACACGTACGCACGTGAGAGGATGCCCGAATCAACCGCCAACGAGGGCCAGGCGAACGGGGCTGCCCGCATACCGACCGCACACACGCGCGCGCGCAGACTCGGCAACGGGTCTCTCACGGGGCGAAATGTCAACCGAAACTCGCTCGCGAGAGCGGCAGATGCTGTCTCGGAGCCGGCGTTCGCGTCACGCTACACGATTACGCGCGGACTGAACCGAGCGGCCGAAGCGCCCAACGTCGACTAACTTCGTACCTTCGGACAGACCGCTCGGCCCGCGCAATCGCACTGCGTGAGGCGACGGTGGAGGGGAGAAGAGGGAAAATTGATCAACCGCGTACCGAAAGAAACACGAGCCATTGCGCAGAAATATTTCTTGATCGTATAGAAAATCATATATCACATAAAATTGATATTTTCACGCACGCACGCACATACACACGTCAAATTAGAGCCCCGTATATGGAATTAAATATCTATCATTCAAAATTAACACTTGTCAAAAATCGAATTTTGTTGCAAGATAATTATATTATCCTATGGGATTGTCCGATAGCTATGTATCAGTGAATAAGAATCAACCATAACTTTATTTTGTAATATATATAATCGCTTTTACAGCAGAAATGTCTTGTCTTTCAGTGAAGTTATTAATGAATACACATAAAAGATAATATAATGCGCAATGGATATTTATCGTAATCCTACATCAATCAAAAATATTAAAATTATATAACTGTTCTTCTCTCTCCTCCAATAAAGATAATTTACAACATATATCATCTTTTTTTTTCTTTTTTATCCTTATATTTTAGGTCTAATCGACGATTAAGAATGTTGTCTTTCAAGTTCACACATCATACATAATCCTGTATGTTCGATCTTTACCACGCGCATTCCTCTATAAACAATCTATATGCCGTATGTTTCTCCATTATCACGCTACAAATTTCTAAATTTGTATTACAAGACATATAACGCTTAATTATATTAGTTTTTATGCTACGATCGGATTAAACCAACAAAGAGACAATGCACACCAGTACGTGAGTTAAAGAAAGCTGTTGTTTTTACCTCTCTTGATATATGCACGATACCTATAAAAGTTACATGGAAAACGTATTATAGAACGAATCGTTAAACCGTGCTCTTCGAGTATAACGCGCGAATCTCGTCAATACTCCAAGGTATATCTTGTTTATATGTACAATATATAAAATAATTAAGAAATTCGTGCAAAAAGCATTACGTTCATTCCAGTTGATTCCAATATTCGTTCGTATTTTTTTATTTTTTATTTTTATTTTTTTTTATTTGGAACGTACAAATAACATATTTTCGCTACATGATTACAAGTATCAGGATATCTGAAAGCAAAAGGAATACACTCTCGATCGATTGATAAAGCTGAGAAAGCGAGTTCGTTAAATAGCGGCAATCTATATTTTCCATGCAGGGGTTCCGTTCATGTCTCTAAGAAATAGTCATAAAGTTATATGCAGTAATGAATGCAGTCGTGAACATGATCATATTACAATTCTACTCGTAATCTGCTCGTAGATACTTTTGTAAAGAAATTTACACGGAAAAAATGACATCAACAAAGCTGCAGCCAATTTTCTCTATTCTAAGATCCTCTATTCTAGACTTTCATTTATCAGCTCTTTTCATCTAAACTAACTTCTTTTGCACTACTATCCTATTACTCATATTTGCCATGTGACCATAGTGAAAAAAAAGTGAAAAATACACATATTTTTATTTTGGATATATTAAAATTCATGTAACCAAAATAAGTATTGATTCCAGAATAGAGGGAAATCTCTTTCAATAATCTTAGAATATAAGAAATCGACTATACCTAGAGCACATCAAAGTTGATACATAGACCAAGAACAAAGATTCAGAAAAAGTGAACAACTAATTGTGTAAAATGACAATAGTAATGGCCGTACTATCGATATTTTTCTATCCGTCTAAAACACAGACAAATCTGAATCTAAATAAGAAAGACTGCAAATTGAACGAGTGAGTAGCGTGTATTCCGTCAGGATTAAGAAAAGGGGAGAGAAGGAAGAGGAGGGGTATAAGTTTATAATTTTCGACAGCCAGTTACCTTATATATCTCCCACATTTATCGTAAGAGATAAATAAGGACAAAATTAAAGGTAATATTGGAATAACAGTATTACAGATTGGTGGTTAGCTCATGGATAATTGTCCATTAGAGAGTAGTCTCTCAACAGCTGCGTTTATGTCTCCGAATGTGGCAATTAATGCTGAAAATAGAAGTTGATGTATTTGCATTATTAAATATGAAATGCATGTTATAATGTGTTATATATTAAATTATAAAATGTTATATTAAAACATTATTTAATTTACATGATAAAAGCATGAAGATAAATATTTTATATATACAAATATAATATCTGAAATCTAAAATATTGTATTGATAAAAAAGAATTATTTATTTGTCTTTCCATGCAGATCTTTGCATTAATAAAACAAAAATAAGCAAATATAACTTTAATATAATTGTAAATATTTATATATATAAAATATACAAAAATTTAAAAAAAGAGAGAACTGTGTTAATTCTAACCTTGTAAGTTAGCATCTCTATTAAGAAAACCCATAGCTGTAAGTTGCTCTAGCTGTGCTCTGTAACGTTCCTCTGGTGGAGGTACAGATTGTCCGTCAACTTCTACACCTTGGTTTAATGCCATTGCAGAAACCTAGCACACATAGATACATGATTTGATACACAAGTATATATATAATGCTATATATGGAATATAAAGCTGATTATCATTTAACTAAACAAATGTGGAGAAAATGATTTTTATTTATTTTATATTCTTTCGCTATTAAAAATATTGATTTCATTGAAAAAACTACATCATATGTATCTATAAATTTTTTAATTGTATCAATTGTTTTAAGAAAGATATCATTCCAAGATACTTTTTATATATTTTTCGAGCAAAATGTTAAATTATAAACCTAAAAGTTAAATGTGTGTGCCAAGTTAATATAATATTAGATTACATAAATCTTAAATGATAGTTCTCTTACCATACGTGCCATAAACTGAGAAAACGCATCCTGTTGATTGGTGTCCGATGGTTGACTGGTCGGTACACTGGGGTTCGTACCACTTGTGTTCGGTGTTGTGGTCGCAGGTGGAACCGTGATGCCCATACTAAAACATGCACGCACACACGCTCACTTATAATCACGCGCCAACAATATATTGATTCAAAAAATTAGTGATATTAGTGAGAACAAAAAAATTTACTTTTCCACAAGTTCGGGAGCGACGGTGCGCAGCTGCTCCATACCCTGTTGAATCTGCATGATGGCGGCCAGGGCGTCCGGATTGGTTACGACGTTTTGTATCTGCGGATTTTGCATTTGTTGTATGAAGGCGGGCATCATAGCGCGCATCTGTTCTTGCATCTGCGGATTGCCACGGAGAAAAGGATTCGCCGCGATCACCCGACTGGCCATCGCCGGGTCGGCCGCCATCGCCTCCAGCATAGATCTCGTGTACGGAGCGTTCAGCATGTTTCGCATCAGCTGCGGATTCTCCATCATCTGCGCCGTGAGGCTCTGCATGCCCGGTGAATCAAGCAGACCTCTGCTCTGACCCTGCTGCTGTCCTGTACTGCTGTCATTCTGGCTTTGACCCCACGGATTAGGTAGCGGGTCCCGATTTTCCTGCCCCTGTTGCGGATTCTGCGCATCCTGATTGGAGGAATTACTGTTTTCCACCAAAGCGGCGAAGGGATTACGACCGTTCGTCGCTGCCGCCAGCATCGGCTCCTGTATATCGCGGTACATGCGACGTAGTGCACTGTAGCCACCCGGTATGCTTTCTAGATTAGATAAAGCTCGATCGTGCGAGCGCATCAATTCCTGCAGCATCGACGGGTTACGTGCCAATTCCATCGTTTGCCTAGTAAATAATTTTCATATGCAATATTGTGCAATATTGTGCATAGCATCGAGTACGTATTCTAAATTCAAATTTTGAAATATTGTTTCAGCTATTAAATTAAAGATACAAAAAAAAATATTGAAAGTTGAGCAATGTGCAAAACCGAGAAAAATTTAAACAATTTAATAAACACGAAATATAGACGTCGAAAAATTTTTTATTTGAAATAGATATTTGATAGAAAATAGAGACTTTAATACATGTGTGATGTATACATTTGTAAATCAAATGATCGAAAATATAAAATAGAAATACATGTGACTTTGAATTCTATTGTATTCAAATGAAATATCTGAATTTTAATTATTTATAGTCGCGTTTTGTGCTTACCGTAAAAGTTCAGGATTATTCAGCATATGACTGATTTCAGGATTACGTTGCATCAGTTCTTGCATTTGAGGATTAGCAGTAACTAGATTGCGCATGTTCTCTGGATCATTCATCAGACTTTGAACCAAGGGATTATCAAGCACTTGACGCATTGTTTCAGGATTTGATAATAATTCCCGTTGCATGCGTTGCTGCAAGTCAATAAAATTAGCCGATCCCATGCCAAGAGACTCTAATCCCATCAATCCACCTAAGCTTCCCAAACCAAATGGACTAGCGCTGACATCAGCTATAATAAAAAATTTACAAATATCCCTAATAAAAAATTATCGTAAACATTCCTTTGCACGATATAAATATATCCGTTTACATATTTAAAACTTAAATATGATTAAATATTGTCAATAAATAATCCAACGAGCAAAGTCTTCCACCAAATTATTACCCTGTGGTCGCGTAGTCGAATTTGACTCCTGATTCTGCGTGGATGCGGTACGCGGTGCCTTGATCACCAAATGTACCGCCAGGCCATCCTTGATATTGTGCGTGTTGAGGGTCTCGTGGTCCTTCATGATCTTGCCGGCGAAGATTAGGCATAACTGATCGGCTTGAGCGTTGAACTTCTTCGAGACTGCCTCCTTAAACTGCCGGTGCGTGTCGAGAAAAAAAAAAGCGAATAGATTAGAGACGAAGTATGAAACTAACCCAATCCATTTGACAGCTGATGATGTTTAGCAATGCGCCACGAGGGCAGCGATACGCCGTCAAATGGCATCGGGTAGAACGACGCTCATCGTCGTCGTCGTCGCACTTACATCTTTTATCGACGCATTCTCCTCGATTTCCACGGTCTGCTTCTCTTTCGGTGTTTTCACATTGATGGTGATCTTCTTTGGACCACCCTCCTGCTGGCCTTCTGCCATCTTGGATCGGTAGATGACTCGTTACTTTCGACGCTCGCGCGATTCTCGGTACGTACGCTCGCTCGCTCGTTCTCCCTCTCTTTCTCTTTCTGTCCTTCTTTCAGCCTCTCTCACTCGGACTCACAACCACGTAATTGCGCACCGTGTAAATATATCTCGACTACGGACACCCGCGGCCCGACGACGATGACACTCCCTCGCGCTCGCGATGCGAACGTCCCGTGCGCCCGACGCAGCGACGAGGAACTACGTTGAATTTTTTCACCTGCGAGACTCTGGGCCCGCGAAACTAGAGAGACTGTGCGACCGGACCGACATGCACCAATATGTATCGCGTCGTTCCGCGCTCGGCCATAACGATTAACACGCGGCTTGACGGTGGCGTGAGTCACGCAATAGAACCGCGATCACCGCGATTCCGTCTTCGTGCGAGACCAAATTCCGATCGCACGATCGTACCTCGTAGTGGAACCACGTAAACCGACGGATAACGCAAGAACCGCTAGGTTATGTCACGCTGCCACTACCGCAACGCGAAAGCACTGGCCGCGCCTGCGCGCTCGACGCCGTCAAGATGATACGCGTTCAAGCGACGTCGTGTGCCGGATTCAGCCGGATACGTGGTGTATTCTTACTAGTCATACATCGTATATACGCACACAATCGACGCACGTGACTCATATCATGCCAAATATATCTACGCGTTTCGAAAAGTCACAAAAAGTATCTTAGAGTTTTTAGATTCGTCTGATCGTGTTTTTCATATTATCTAATATAAAAACAATATTATAAAACGATATCAAAATGTATGTGTGTATAAATATATATCTATATCGTATATAAACATTTTCCTCGCATTTTTTTTTTTTTTTTTTTTAAATAATTAAAAGAGCTATAAAAGTGCATTGAATGCAAAAATACCTGCTGATAGTTAATGACTAATCAAATTTGTACATAAGATTATTACTTCTTTTTTTTTATATCTACAAAGTTAACACATTTCAAGTAATTAGTATTATCCAGAGTTTAGATAATTCCTTTCGATTGCTTCAATGGACATGAATCGCTTAATGTATATCGCTTAAATCATGCTTCCTGTTCTTCAATAGCATGTTAATTCATATCTGTGAACAGCTACGATTCTCCAGATGGATAATAGGGCTGATGAGAATACATTGGTGTCTAATTATTTAAAAACGTTTACTTAAAAATACAATTCCTTTAAACATAAATGACAATATGAATGGTTAGAAAGAGAAAAAAATGTCGTTTTATTACTTAGAGTTTTCTTGCGTATGACGGAAAAGGACATTCTATCGGCACCGATTTTATAGCGGTACAATTCTGTCAATTTTCCATTTTATATGCGCGGGTTTCCAACCCTCTTGCCGTGCTCGCCTTCCGATCGGCTGAGAATCGGCTGAGAATAACAGCAGATGATCACGTACATATGACTTTTTTGCTCAACCATGGCTCTTAAATGATGATTTCCACTTTGTTTGAAACGATTCTATATGCTCCAGATTAACGCCTGTATAAAGTAAATGTAGATCTCAAATCAAATAATTTTGCCACAAAGAATTTCAATTTCCTTTTTAATTTAGAATGATAGTGTAATATAATAATGACAATTATAATTGAAGTCAGGACACATACTTTTTGAAAATACCATACAAAAATTTCTTTTCACAGATAATCGATTTAATTATATATATCATATATATAAATTATTCAATTAATGCGAGTCAATGTTCTAAAGATAAGGAAAAAAAAAAAAAGGAAAGAAACGGAAAGAATAGCTACCTGCACTTTTCGCTAATCCATCGGGACTAAAAGTCAAAGCTTTTCTGTCATCCAGATTACAACCAGTCAGGAGGGTTACAACTGGTGCCTCTCCATCACCGGTGAAACCAACTTTTGCTTGCTGAGTAAGATAATGACAACATTCTATTATCTGGAAAAACAACCATGCTTCCTTGTCCTTTGGTCTTGGTCCTTTTATCAATGGGAGCGCCAAACGCTCGTGAGGTCTCTGCGCCCGCAAGAATCTTGAGCCACGTCTCAATTGTGTTTCCAACCATCGCGTCGCTTCTCTCGCCTGGGCACTTACGCGTTTCACTTCGTCCAAAGCAGAAACAACTGTAAATAGAAATAACATCGGTACATCAAACAATAGTGATAGTTTATAATGTATCGCTAAGTTTAATGAGATACTTTTTTTCCATTTCTCTCTTACGTTTTTTTCAACAATAAATTTACTCACCAACTGCGGGAATCACTACTATAAACTTCTTGGCGTATACTAAGCGCTTAAGAGCCGGCGTATGTTTGGCTAACGCTTCGTGATCGGGTACGAGATATGGCGACATCAATCGAGATCGTAATTGACTCTCCAGAGCTCGAACTTCGGCTTTTAACCACAATTTACCCATGTGTCTCATAAGCTTTCCTTTCGAATGTTCAGGCCCAAAGTTCTTTTCGTCTAGACCGATAACCTTTGAAGCATTCGAGGGACACGGATCCGTCGCCACGAATAATCGTTCGGTTTGATCGTATTGCACACCTGAATTTTCGACAGAACTGAGATGATGTCCAAATTCGATTAGTTTCAATCCTCTCAGAAGCATCTCCTCCCGCTTATTCATTTTATATTTATGCAGTATCTGCCAATCGAGAGATTTGTGAGCATCTTCCAGCAGATTCAATCCCCTGAGATCAATGTCTTCTGGTAGAGGTACCGTTTTCACGCACTCTTTTAGTTTCTCCATGTTCGACAGAATCGTAAAATCGTCGCTCTTTCGTACGAGAGCCTCGGTGTCCATGTTGATCAAATTCAATAGGATTGTAAAACGCTTCAGCAACGTCCTCTTGGCGCATATCCTCACAATGTCTGGGTTACTTCGCAGCCAATCGCAACACACTTTGATAGACATAAGCATTTCCTTGTCGATCAATATATTTAAAATGTCGTCCGGTTTTAAGCTCCGTTTCTTCAACTGTGCCGTGTAACAGATATTGTTCATGCCGCATAAGCGATTGTTGTCCTCGAAAGTGCTACTCGAGCTCGCGTTCGTCGTGATCGTTGCGACGCTGCTGGAATTCGTTACGGAATCTTTATCACTTATCGTCTTTGAGTCTGTTTGCCGGTCAGTTGTGTGCTGTTTGCCATTAACTAAATGATCGCTTCCGTCGCAATTATCCGTTTTGTTAACGATATCGCTAACGTGGCCGTTCATCTCTTTCTGCGTTATGTTTTCGGTATTCTGGATATTATCCGTTGGCGATGACTCTTCGTCATCGGTATTATCGTCTGATAATACGGCATTTTCTTCGCTCAATGCGTCATCCTCTTCTGTCTCAGACACATCTGAATTGATCTCGTCGCTAGACGATGCCAAGGTCGATTGCTCTATATCGCTTGCGTCCGAATCGGAGCTAGTTCTCCTTTTTCGTCTACGCAGTTTGCTGAGAAGACTTTTCGATTTGTCGCGAATCTTTTTGGGATCTTTGTTCACGATTTCATTATTATCTGATAACTTTGCTTTGTTAGTTTTATCTAAGTTGAATGCATTATTGTCATTGCTCAAAGCAGAATCTTCTCCTTCTGTATAATCTCTATTGTTTTTTTGCTTAAATGATTCTTGACTTCTTTGCGCATTTTTCAATTTTGTAGAATACATATCCGCTTTTGCAATTGCTTCTATATCAGGTACTGCCATGTCTATGACAATATTTTGCAGTCTCGTTATTATAAATTCCAGTAATTGCGATAGTATTGCCAAAGTTATAGCAACAACACCCTGCACTTCGCTAGATTCTTTGCTCTTTAATCTAGAAATTGACATTAAGCATATTGTCACAATCTTAAATATCATGTCGTCGGTTAAATAAAGTGTTGGTCTGTTCTTGCAATGTTGAAGATATGTCTCTATACTATCCATATTTTCAAGGCAATTTGCGTTATTTGGTTCAATTTGTTCCATTGTTAAACATTTCTCTATGTCAGTTAAGAGATCCTATAGAAAAAAAAATTAAGCATAATTACTAATTTCAAAAAATATTTATACAAGATTATCAGCAGATAATATCTCACTTCGTATAGATTACACACCTGGCATTCCAGATTTATTCTATCAGAATTTGGATTGTCATAATCCCATAAACGCAATAAAGAAAATAATCGCGTCACACAATGATGGACAGAATTGTTTTCATCTGTACAGAGAGAATGAGTTATTATGGTTCTCTTTAAATTTCCTTCTGCTCCTTCAAATGGTTCAGAACATAAAACACTGCAAAATAATCATGTGTGATTATAATTTTTATAAAAATAATTTATTACTTGTGTGTATTAATATTTATTATTAATATCAACCTTTTCATATAATGATAGACTGCATCCAATCCATAATTTTTGCTGCCCGCTATAGTACCAAGCTGATTGTAAGGCATACCAATATTTGGATCAATGGCTATAGCCATTTTATAATATCTGTTTGCTATCATTGGATCCCAATTTGAATCTAATTCTAATTTGTACCTGGTCAGGTCTCCAAGGCATACCAAGCTTCGATGGACCAAACGCATGACACACTGTTTAACTTCCTTGGTATGAGTTTTAAATTGTCCAGTCTTAGTTCTTGCCTATTAAATTTATTTTTATTTATAATCCTCTTGTTATATCGCAATGTTAAAAAAAAAAAAAATTCAGATACCTACTCTTTCCATATGTTTACTTACATACGACGAAACACTTTCATTTTGAATGAATGCAAAGTCAACAACACCGACAAGATCTAGATCATATTCTATTTGTAGCCTCAATATCAGATGATGATAATATCCCACACCAACTGAGAAATGAACCGACAATAATGCTTTTTCCGAATCATTCCAGATGTTACTCTGAAACATAATGTTGTGAATTAGAAAAAAAGTTCTTATATATCTACATAACATAATATTATACTTTCATATATATCATTATTATTAATTTCATCTTTTAATATATTAGATTATCAATATTACCTTTCTAATTTTTTTGGCTGTATAAACAACATCGTAAAAAGCTTTCCTCCACAATAATTCCTCTATTTTATGCACATTTCCAACAGGATCTTTCAATATCAATCTCTCACAATAATCTTTAAGTCTCACACGTAACACTTCTCCCGATGGGACAAATATATCGCTTACTGTTAGAGCACGATTTTTCTGTTCATCCAATTTCTTGACAATCTCTGTCACGCTCCTTGCAAATATAATGTATATTGTTTTATTAAAGAATTAATTAACATGTTTGTATTATATATATCATGCAAGATCATTATCAAAGATACATGCTTAGCTGTGATTTTTTAAATATATTTATCTATTATTACATAATGCTGGAAGAGAGATGATACATAAACGTACAATTAGATATTTTACTAAAAATAGATTAATCGTATCTAGTAGAGGGCGCAAAATTTTCACAAGGTTCGAAAAACGTGCGAATGATAAGAAACAAGCATGGCGCGTATAGGACGGTGGGTTAGGTTCACATCACCCCAAAGTGACTTTGTCACCTTCGTCGCTCTTCCAGAATGGTGTTATCGGAAATATTTACACTCGCAGCGCGATGAAATTATTTTCAGAAGGGAATATTACTTTCGCGAGAATGGATATGGACGGGCTCACACGCATGATTATATCGCTTACTTGTGCAGACGTCTCGTGACTTCGAGGCAGTCCGTTGTTCGGGCCTCCACCGCAGCGTTACACAATTTCCTCATTTTGCGCGACTCATGACCCACGTATCGGCCGACTCGTCCTTACTCATTTCCCCGCGGTCTCCTGACACGCGCATCTCCTTCGCACACTGAGAAATTCGCCCGACATTCGCCCGTCGTCGCTGCCGCTGGGTTAGCTGCGCGGCTGCCCTCAGCTGTGTCCCTGCTATCCGTAAAATGCCCACTTCCTTTTTTCCGCTGTACAGCGATGCTAGAGATGTCGGAGTCCGGAATGATCTTTCCCACCACTCGCCCGTCTTTCCCGGGCGTGCTCCGTTTTGATACTTCGGAGCGTTTCATTGACCAATCAGAGCGAAGAAATAAGAGTGCGCACTTTCCGTTTACGTTGCAGATTGGATAAGAGCAATCCGTGCTTTCTACATCTATGTTTGGACCAATTGAGATCAAAGGAATACATCTATCAAAAAATACACACCGGTGAGCCGTATCTAGATATTTGTACATCACGACATAGAATTACGTTTGAGAACTGTGGATATTTGAAAGTTATAAAAGGTAAACAAATAACAGATTGCACGATACATGAAAAAAAAAAAAGGATTTAGAATATTATAGAAAAATAATAACGTGAAGCTTATCCTTTGAGACTTGGATACGATCTCCTTTTTTTGTGAAATTAGTCTTCAGAATAATAAAAAAAGGAAATAATACACTAAGTGAATCACAAACACATAGGTATATTATAGAATTCTTATTTATTATAAATTCTATTTAGAAGTTAAATGCCAAACTGATTTTTACCAATTTTAAAGAATATAAAGATGGAAAATATTGAGATAAAAGCAAGAATTCAGGATATTGATCGTGTTATTTTAAAAGCCAAAGAGTTGAGTAATAGTGATGGACAAATAATAACGCAGCATGATGTTTTCTTTAACGCAACAAAATCAAGATTAAAATTACGAAAATTTGAGGTAAGAGTGACTATTATTTAATTATCTATTCAATACATCTATTATAAAAGCATATAAAAATGCATATTTCAATGATTGGAATATATTTCTCACAAAACAATTGTTTAATAGGCATGTACTTTTGGATAATATTATTATATATTCAAAAAGGTTGTATTTTTTTAAAGACGCCTTAAAATTATATTGCATTGCTATATTATTTTTTTATATTAATTTTTATTTTCTTTTGTGATATATAGGATGGTACCGCAGAATTAATTTCCTACATGCGACCCAATACAACAGGACCGAAAATATCTCTTTACAACAAAGCATCCATATATGCAGATACTGTAAACTTAATTGAACATATTTTGTCAAGTTCGATTGGTGTGACAAGGGTTGTTAAAAAGACAAGACATGTATATATTGTTGGACGAACACGAATACACATTGATAATGTTGATAATTTGGGCAATTTTATAGAATTAGAGGTTCGCGAGTCTTTCTATTGTAAAACTTTATCAGTAAAAATAAGCAATTTTAATAATATGATGTATTAATACAGGTAATGATGCGATCAGACGATAAGAATATAACGGATTGCGACCGGGAAACCGCAGAGAAGATTGCTGCTGATCTTATGAAAGCACTGTCAATAAAAGAAGAAGATTTAATCGCGGAAGCGTACGTAGATTTACTCAGTCGTGTATGATGAATCTTACTTTCTGTACAGATGTGAAATAATGATTAATTTATATTGAGTCAAAGGTAAAAAAGCATAAATGTATTTTTCTTTTTTTTATAAGATTCAATCAATTTTAATAAATAATTTTTATAAAACCGAATTTTTTTGTGGGAAAAAAAAATATTAAAAGTGTTGGTTACTGACGGTCGATATAGTTTAAGGATAATGTGTGGTAATGTCATTTGTCTTACACTAAGCTACCGATTGGTTGTTATAGTAAGAAATCTTTGAAACCCTAGAAATTCTCTATTCAATAACCAATCGATATGTCCCATGAAAGCTTGTCGTATCAATGGAAAATCACCCTTAAATGTCTTTCGTATTGTTTCGTATCAGAAATCAAAACACAGGCACAAGGGACAATTGAATACTTTCTCTGCAATCGGGTAGTGGTACACAAATATTCGAAGAGGACGGTTAAGAAAAGGAATCTTTTTTTTTCTTTGTTTATATATAATTTATGTGATATCGTGATTTTTAAAATCGTAGAATATAAAATCAAATTGAATAATTTTGCAATAGCGAATTTCAAATTTTATACCCATATTTGAATTTTACATATATCTCAAAATGTCGTACATGTTATCGCATTTAGAAAACGGTTACCAAGTCGACCAAGCAATTTTATCGGAAGAAGATAGAGTGGTGGTGAGTTTTTCAATGTGTACTAAATACTTAATTCTTTAATATCATGTTAACTGCGACAGAACTATTATTGCAAGTTAGAATTTCCACAGTTGTAAATAACATTTTTTACAGGTTATTCGCTTTGGTCACGATTGGGATCCAATGTGTATGAAAATGGATGAAGTGCTCTATAATATTGCAGAGAAAGTCAAGAACTTTGCTGTTATTTACTTGGTCGACATTACGAAAGTGCCAGATTTTAATAAAATGTATGTATGCATTTATTTATATGATACGATTTATTTTGGATCAACAGTCATAACTAATTAAAATTAGATTAATTAATTTTTGAATTAAAAAAAAAATTTAATTAAAAAAAATTAAGTTAACTAATTAATGCTACTAAAAATGGATTGTAAGAATAATAATTATATATAACATAACATATGATATAATAATATAATAATACAAAATATTACTTTTTATAGGTACGAACTGTACGATCCATGTACAGTGATGTTTTTCTTCAGGAACAAACACATTATGATAGATTTGGGCACTGGAAACAACAACAAAATAAATTGGACGTTGGAAGATAAACAAGAAATGATTGATATCATCGAGACTGTATACCGAGGTGCTAGAAAAGGTAGAGGTTTGGTAGTTTCACCTAAAGATTATTCTACTAAATATAGATATTAATTTATTTAGGACTACATTAATATTATTATTGATAAAGATTAATATTCTATTTGTTGTACATAAAAATAAAAAGACTTTTACAAATTTCGTAAATCAAATGAATTTATGTGTGATTGAATAAACAAGGTATTACATGCTCTATTGTAATTGCATGTTATGCATATATCTTAAATAAATATAAGTATAAACACATGTATAAAATATATGATCTCTATAAGCTGTAGAAATATATATACAATTCTTATGGATATATATTACATGTCCTAAATGCAATTTCTTTGCTTCTATTATTTGATGTTTTTCAATTCTAGTTGGACTAGAGATTGTTTAAGATAATATCTGATAATGCTGGTATAAGCATTAAATACAGTATCATTTAATACATTTTGGTATCATATACATTCATATATGGGAATGTCCAATAAAATTGTGATTATTTGTAAAGAATGTATAAAGTAACATTCTATTCTAAGAATTCTTAATTTTCCTAAGAATTTTTTGTCAACGTATTGTTTATTTACATATATTTATAGTTTATACTCTGGTCGAATATATCTATGTATTCTCTGATTATAATTTAACACATGTAAATTATATAACTCAATCATCTTTTTCACATGTCTGCAAAAAAATATAGATTTCATAAATCACTGTTGTGAAAAAAAGTATAATGCACAATTCATGCAACATAATATAGATTTCAACAAAATGATATAAGGCTTACTGTTCATTGCATATTGCGTGTTATTGCCAAGTACATCTTGAGCTGATCTCGAACAAGTTAATAATGGAAAGCTCTCCTGTTTTAAATTTTCTCTACTTAATTTATATGATGAATTGTTCAGTGATTTATAAATGACACAGTCCAAAGTACGGGATTTTCCTAAAGATAGCATTTGTCAACACAATGTTTTTACAAGAAAACTAATTTTGATATATAATCTGTCCTACTGACCTATAGAAATGTGACAGGTCTTTACATTTATGGAACCCATCGATTTGTATTGTCTCAAACCTTAAAGCAAAATTACACGAACTGAAATCTCTTACGATATAAAACCGCATATATACATATAATGAGTGGTATTGAACAGAGTTGCGTTCCTTTTTAACGCCATTTAATTTTCAATATAACATATAACAGTTTAGAATCGTGAGATTTTGTTCCAATCTTACCGCTATCTATTACGTTTCTTCGTTGGTATTTTGTTGACCAAGGAAAGAGACTGTAGATTGATTCCAAAGACTCCATAGATATGGAGCTATTATGTTTTTTTACTAGAACAAATAAATGTGCACAATTTTAATTGCACATTATATTAAATAATAATGTAATAAAAATAGAGTTTTGCAATATAGAACCTCGATTTAAAAAAAAAACATCTTATTTTATGTTAGAATACATTTTTTTATGAAAACATAATTTTGCTTTAATGTATATTCCTAAAAATATTGCTGAATTACAATACGGTTCATTCGTTCCATATCACATAACTGTATGCAATTTAAATGACCAAAGGGAATAGTGTATTACAAAGTTATTCTCAAGTCATGCAGAGAAGCAATGAGCATATAAGCGTGTTAATCTAACAATAAGAGAATATTATCTGCTAAGAGATAAAACTAACAGATAATGATTAAATGAAACAAAACCAGGTGAAAGCATAGCAGAAAAAAATGGCACAATCCAAGCATTTGTTCCTACCTCATCACGTATTAGATATAGTTGAAGAAGAGACTCTCATTCTGTAGTACAAAATAGAGAGATTAATTATTAGATAGATTATAGATAGATTATTACTACCGTGCTTTCTTTATAGATACTACTAATAATACTAAAAGAGTAATCTCCAATCTGTTCTGTAGAGAATACAAAGTATATATTACGTACATGTTTCAAGGTTGTTGACTAGATTTGTATCTGAATTCGTTGTATCTTTGATCTTAGAGATATTTTCGTATACTGGATCAACGGGTGGTGGTTTATCTACAAAAATGCAGAATCATGGGAATTTTTATTATATTTAATTGATAAATTCGTGTTATATGAGAATAGCGTATAAAATATACTTACAAGTTTTTAAGAAATAGGGATTCTTGAGTACTTGTTTTATACAATTATATATATAAGCATATTGACTCTGAAAATATGAACATATTTCCTGTATTATATAATGTCTGTAGGAATATTAATATACAGCAGTCTTAAAGAGTTGATAAAAAATAGATAATGCGATTATCTATATAAAATGTGTATAAAATTTAATGTTTCCATAGCAAGAATATTGATTTTATGACTTTTTAAGTTTTAAAATTCGTTTTAGATTAGAAATTAAACATTTACACTAATGCATTTTACTTACTTCTCTTTGCACCATATTTATTCTATGATGTCGCAGTCTGTATACAGTTCCGAAAACGTCTAACTTTCTATTATCTCTAAGATGTTGCAGGAGGATATCTATCGCTATTAATGTTCCTGTTCTACCGATACCTGGTGTTGGTTACTGACGGTCGATATAGTTTAAGGATAATGTGTGGTAATGTCATTTGTCTTACACTAAGCTACCGATTGGTTGTTATAGTAAGAAATCTTTGAAACCCTAGAAATTCTCTATTCAATAACCAATCGATATGTCCCATGAAAGCTTGTCGTATCAATGGAAAATCACCCTTAAATGTCTTTCGTATTGTTTCGTATCAGAAATCAAAACACAGGCACAAGGCACAATTGAATATTTTCTCTGCAATCGGGTAGTGGTATACAAATATTCGAAGAGGACGGTTAAGAAAAGGAATCTTTTTTTTTTCTTTGTTTATATATAATTTATGTGATATCGTGATTTTTAAAATCGTAGAATATAAAATCAAATTGAATAATTTTGCAATAGCGAATTTCAAATTTTATACCCATATTTGAATTTTACATATATCTCAAAATGTCGTACATGTTATCGCATTTAGAAAACGGTTACCAAGTCGACCAAGCAATTTTATCGGAAGAAGATAGAGTGGTGGTGAGTTTTTCAATGTGTACTAAATACTTAATCCTTTAATATCATGTTAACTGCGACAGAACTATTATTGCAAGTTAGAATTTCCACAGTTGTAAATAACATTTTTTACAGGTTATTCGCTTTGGTCACGATTGGGATCCAATGTGTATGAAAATGGATGAAGTGCTCTATAATATTGCAGAGAAAGTCAAGAACTTTGCTGTTATTTACTTGGTCGACATTACGAAAGTGCCAGATTTTAATAAAATGTATGTATGCATTTATTTATATGATACGATTTATTTTGGATCAACAGTCATAACTAATTAAAATTAGATTAATTAATTTTTGAATTAAAAAAAAAATTTAATTAAAAAAAATTAAGTTAACTAATTAATGCTACTAAAAATGGATTGTAAGAATAATAATTATATATAACATAACATATGATATAATAATATAATAATACAAAATATTACTTTTTATAGGTACGAACTGTACGATCCATGTACAGTGATGTTTTTCTTCAGGAACAAACACATTATGATAGATTTGGGCACTGGAAACAACAACAAAATAAATTGGACGTTGGAAGATAAACAAGAAATGATTGATATCATCGAGACTGTATACCGAGGTGCTAGAAAAGGTAGAGGTTTGGTAGTTTCACCTAAAGATTATTCTACTAAATATAGATATTAATTTATTTAGGACTACATTAATATTATTATTGATAAAGATTAATATTCTATTTGTTGTACATAAAAATAAAAAGACTTTTACAAATTTCGTAAATCAAATGAATTTATGTGTGATTGAATAAACAAGGTATTACATGCTCTATTGTAATTGCATGTTATGCATATATCTTAAATAAATATAAGTATAAACACATGTATAAAATATATGATCTCTATAAGCTGTAGAAATATATATACAATTCTTATGGATATATATTACATGTCCTAAATGCAATTTCTTTGCTTCTATTATTTGATGTTTTTCAATTCTAGTTGGACTAGAGATTGTTTAAGATAATATCTGATAATGCTGGTATAAGCATTAAATACAGTATCATTTAATACATTTTGGTATCATATACATTCATATATGGGAATGTCCAATAAAATTGTGATTATTTGTAAAGAATGTATAAAGTAACATTCTATTCTAAGAATTCTTAATTTTCCTAAGAATTTTTTGTCAACGTATTGTTTATTTACATATATTTATAGTTTATACTCTGGTCGAATATATCTATGTATTCTCTGATTATAATTTAACACATGTAAATTATATAACTCAATCATCTTTTTCACATGTCTGCAAAAAAATATAGATTTCATAAATCACTGTTGTGAAAAAAAGTATAATGCACAATTCATGCAACATAATATAGATTTCAACAAAATGATATAAGGCTTACTGTTCATTGCATATTGCGTGTTATTGCCAAGTACATCTTGAGCTGATCTCGAACAAGTTAATAATGGAAAGCTCTCCTGTTTTAAATTTTCTCTACTTAATTTATATGATGAATTGTTCAGTGATTTATAAATGACACAGTCCAAAGTACGGGATTTTCCTAAAGATAGCATTTGTCAACACAATGTTTTTACAAGAAAACTAATTTTGATATATAATCTGTCCTACTGACCTATAGAAATGTGACAGGTCTTTACATTTATGGAACCCATCGATTTGTATTGTCTCAAACCTTAAAGCAAAATTACACGAACTGAAATCTCTTACGATATAAAACCGCATATATACATATAATGAGTGGTATTGAACAGAGTTGCGTTCCTTTTTAACGCCATTTAATTTTCAATATAACATATAACAGTTTAGAATCGTGAGATTTTGTTCCAATCTTACCGCTATCTATTACGTTTCTTCGTTGGTATTTTGTTGACCAAGGAAAGAGACTGTAGATTGATTCCAAAGACTCCATAGATATGGAGCTATTATGTTTTTTTACTAGAACAAATAAATGTGCACAATTTTAATTGCACATTATATTAAATAATAATGTAATAAAAATAGAGTTTTGCAATATAGAACCTCGATTTAAAAAAAAAACATCTTATTTTATGTTAGAATACATTTTTTTATGAAAACATAATTTTGCTTTAATGTATATTCCTAAAAATATTGCTGAATTACAATACGGTTCATTCGTTCCATATCACATAACTGTATGCAATTTAAATGACCAAAGGGAATAGTGTATTACAAAGTTATTCTCAAGTCATGCAGAGAAGCAATGAGCATATAAGCGTGTTAATCTAACAATAAGAGAATATTATCTGCTAAGAGATAAAACTAACAGATAATGATTAAATGAAACAAAACCAGGTGAAAGCATAGCAGAAAAAAATGGCACAATCCAAGCATTTGTTCCTACCTCATCACGTATTAGATATAGTTGAAGAAGAGACTCTCATTCTGTAGTACAAAATAGAGAGATTAATTATTAGATAGATTATAGATAGATTATTACTACCGTGCTTTCTTTATAGATACTACTAATAATACTAAAAGAGTAATCTCCAATCTGTTCTGTAGAGAATACAAAGTATATATTACGTACATGTTTCAAGGTTGTTGACTAGATTTGTATCTGAATTCGTTGTATCTTTGATCTTAGAGATATTTTCGTATACTGGATCAACGGGTGGTGGTTTATCTACAAAAATGCAGAATCATGGGAATTTTTATTATATTTAATTGATAAATTCGTGTTATATGAGAATAGCGTATAAAATATACTTACAAGTTTTTAAGAAATAGGGATTCTTGAGTACTTGTTTTATACAATTATATATATAAGCATATTGACTCTGAAAATATGAACATATTTCCTGTATTATATAATGTCTGTAGGAATATTAATATACAGCAGTCTTAAAGAGTTGATAAAAAATAGATAATGCGATTATCTATATAAAATGTGTATAAAATTTAATGTTTCCATAGCAAGAATATTGATTTTATGACTTTTTAAGTTTTAAAATTCGTTTTAGATTAGAAATTAAACATTTACACTAATGCATTTTACTTACTTCTCTTTGCACCATATTTATTCTATGATGTCGCAGTCTGTATACAGTTCCGAAAACGTCTAACTTTCTATTATCTCTAAGATGTTGCAGGAGGATATCTATCGCTATTAATGTTCCTGTTCTACCGATACCTGCGCTGTAAAGTATAACGATTTTTTTTTATTATTAAAGAGTTTTCAACAATTCTAATTACTTAAGAGAACTGTAATTAAAATGCAAAACAGCACTAGTCGATTTATTAATATTTTGAAACAATAATATTTTTATTTATATAAATGTGACTCTCTAAAAATTTTGTACAAATTCTATTAATATATATTTTGTTAAAGCAATTCTTTTTTATGTAGAGGTAATGTAATATTTTTTTTACATATAGATATAATAATATGCACATATAAAAATATTTATAATGAACATATTGATAGCAAAAATTTATAAAGTCGACAAATGGATATTTATGCTATTTTATGATTTCAATTATATTTATTCATACCTGCAGTGAACGACAATGAAACCTTTATTGGTACTAATATTGCGACGCATAATTTGACAGAAATTGATCATTGCGTCGAAATCTTCCGGAACATCGTGATCAGGCCAATCTTTAAAGTGCAAGTGAGTAATATTTCTCTTTTTATTTTCCTGTAATTTTTTATTATTCGTATTATATATACTTTTTGCGCATAAAAGTTTTTTCTATATAGCTTTTTATAAATATGCTATTCATGTAAAGACTGAACCTTTTGTAGTACAAGTGTTCTTTGGGTATGTGTCCTGAAATCTAATTCGCTTGTACATCGTATTGTCATGTTCTCGTATCGGAAGGTTTCCCTAATAGTCGGATAGTATTGATGACATTTTTCCTGAAAAAAAGGCGATCAATACGCGATAAAAATAACGTTGTGTGAATTATATCGGCAATCGAAGAATTTACTTTGCCCTTCTCGATCAACTGTGTTAGCATAACTATAATATTAATATTGTATTGATCGACCATCCTCCAAAAATCATAGGTGGTTTCCTCCTTTGAACCTTGACAAGCAATATATTCGTCCTCTCCCGAGTATCCCTGAAATGTAAAATATAAAACTATTTGCATGAATATTTACATTAAATATACAATTTTGAATTAGAAAAAATTCTTTTTTTTTTTTTTTTAATTGATCACAATTTATAAAATAAATATTTTATAATATTTTTGTTGAAAAATTAGTTCAGTTTTCGCTCTCTGGATAAGAAAGATCGTCATACGCACACTAGGTGTGCATACATCATATACATCATATAAAATGCTTACCCTGATGAATGATGCGTTGATATAATCCGTGTTAGGATCGTTATCTATCACTTCCAGCTTTACTCTTGAGAAATCATCTGAAAGTATGAATCATGTTTAATCCACGTGCAAGTATACGTATGTATGTATATAGACGAGAAATAGAGATAAGAGTATTCCTACAGGGTAAAATGTCAGAGTAGCGATTTTTCTTTCGATTAGCCTGTAAGCAGGCGGTGTTTGTAGGCATCTGCAAATCGACGCTGAGAGTTTGAAGCAGTCGAAATTCATTGCTCAATTTTCCAGGATTGTCGACTAATTGTTGGCAATGGCTAATGAATTTCTTCCTGGTGAACGGGGCGGGTACAGGCGAACCGGGCATGTCAGAGTGCATGAATCTTCGCAACACTCTGAAATAGCATAGAAATTGTGAATTTTTGTATACAACATATAAATTAATAAAATATTACGTGAATATATCTTCTTGTATATTTAAACGATAAATGCGTAATAAAAAATAATTAAGATGAGATATATAAAATATATATAATTTTATATACGTATGAGATATATATACGTAATATAAAAAATAAAATCATATAAATAGATACACACACGCGCGCACATATGTAAAATAATAGAGATTAGAAGAATAATCACTGAATGGGATCAACGTCTTCGTTAATGCTCCAACGAAGGTCATCGAAGTAATGAAGAACATTATAAATGCGCAATAGCATTCGTGTTTTATATATGCATATCTTTTTTTTACTGTAGGTAGATACCGCCGGTAGCGATTCATTCATCATAGTAGGGGAACAATAAAAAACTTACGCAATAAGCATACGCACTTGGCTAGAAACGAATACACCGACTCGATTCTCCAGAAGGTCGAAAGAGTCATAGCCGAATTCCCAGCGGGGAATTTTATAGCGCTATTACGACGACACTCTATATCTCTATTGTATTCACTCGCATTTCTTTCTCGCGCGTTTAAAAATATCCATGATAAAAATACTCGATTCGAAGTTTAAACTCGCGATAGTTCGCGACAGACACCTCGTCGTACACTGAGCCCACAATACAATGTATATCTTAGCGTGCCTATGATAGACGTGTGTGCATCGAGCGACCTTGCTCACTCTTTACAGCTATATAGTTCTCTTCTGAGTCATGGAATAAATATTGATCATTGTTCATAAATGCGTGTACCTGTCCGGTGCGTTTCAAGCTTATCATATGGCAACGCGGCAATATAAATCATCGCGATGGGATTTCAATTGGTCTCAAAATAATATTGATAATTTAATATCGATGCATTGTTATATTTTGAAATTTTCAACGATCACGGAAATTTTATATATTTTATCTTATTTTACTACTACTACTTTTGTAGAAAAGGTTTTCCGATGCAGCTCGAGATGCATGAATTGAAAACGTCGCGTTTAATCGAAATAAACAAGTTAATTATCTTCATTATTATACGTTATCGATTATCTACGCCTCTTCTAATATATCAAATATATATATAATAACTTACATGTATGGCGAGCATTTCCTCACAAGCAACATCATCGTCACCAGTATTCCAACGATAAGAATGCCGAAGATGGCCCCGATCACAAGAGCGACATTCAGCTCCGCGTCTAATATTGCAAAGTATAAAAAGAACGAATGAAGTAATGAGTATTTTTAGTTATGTAACACGTTTATACGAGCGAGATTGATCATCGAGATTATGCGTGAAAATGACACAAAGTAATACTCACTCGTTTTTATCTGAAATACGTCGGAGTCGGTGTAACCACCATAAGTAAACGCTCTCATTCTAACGTGATACCACGTGTCCGGCTTGAGAGGTCCATTACAATACAATTGCTCGTCCGTGTTGGACGAGACTTCCTTGCAGTCGGTGTCCTCACCGATCGTATACTTGACGGC
Source organism: Formica exsecta (assembly GCF_003651465.1). Classification (NCBI taxonomy): domain Eukaryota; kingdom Metazoa; phylum Arthropoda; class Insecta; order Hymenoptera; family Formicidae; genus Formica; species Formica exsecta. The sequence goes on along the minus strand of NW_021849743.1, from coordinate 941,527 downwards.
TTTTATGTGACCATAATCAATGATGTGGTTTTCTAAATGGAAAAATTATAGATATTTAAAGATATGCATGCGCGCGATACATTCAGATTTTTTTTTTTCGTTACTTCGTAAACTGTCATTCCATATCTCCATGTATATAAATGTATCACCTACGATAAGGATCCCATTGCGGCCACGTTGCTTGATACGTTATGGAAAAGTCCTTTATCATCGCTTCCTCCCAAGAGGACACGTTCGGCCAAATCTTATTCTTTAAATCGAACCTCGTGTTTGATTTAACATTATTGTATCCTTTCTCCGACACCATAATGGCATAATACTTGATGTCGCCGTTGGTATCGAGGAATAGGGGTAGTAAGATAGCAGCCGTAGTTGTGGATCTGCGCGCCTTGTGCGGATCTATGGTGATCGATTTAATGTATTCGTCGTCGGGCTGTGGTGGTACTAAAACATAAAAAGAATCTTCTAAATTATAAAATCAATTATGAATAAAGAAGGTATAATTATATCATACAGAATGTTTCTAGATCTTATACGCAATAGCGGCACAATAAGGTAAATACGTTGATATAATAAAAAATGGATCATTAAACTCTGAATTATATATTCGTAAATATATTGATACATACTGCCGGCAGGATACAGCTTGCTTTCACTCGTTGATCTGAGAGTATCGACGTTCATAACTTTGGTGGATATCGAGAAAGTATAATTGTACTCTCCTTTCAGTTCGTTGAGATTTATCAAGCACATATAATCGTTGTGAATGTACTCCGTGCATTTGTGTATTTTGTAAAAGGAATGGGGTGGGTACTTATCTCTAGTACCGTAAACCGACACATTGAAGAATTCGAGTTCACCGTTTAAAGAACATGGCAGGCCCCACGTTACAATCGTATCCAACACGTTGCTATTATGCGAATTTTCTTTAATAATGATGGACGAGGAATTGAATTTCGATATTGCCTCTGGAACTGAATACGATCACACGTAATATTTAATATAATATACTTAAAACACTTATGAAAAGGGGGAGGGAGAGGTAAAAGTATCCATATTTTTAAAATTATTAAATGCTTTTTATACATAATTGCATAAATATTTTACTGATAAAGTTAATTGTGTGTCAACAATTACTTATTTATCTCGAATTATTTCTATGTTATTTATATCAAAATTTTATTTATATCAAAAAGATATTCTTATTTCCTATATTAAAAAATGGCAGACATAAAATATTAGATATATATAAAAATATCTTAATGTTTTAAAAGATAATAATAATTTTGTTATAACGTAATAAAAAGATGAAAATAATATATACCTATGCTATTGGTTTCAACAGTTTGAGGAATGCTACAATCGCTCCATCCCGCTCCTGTTCTCGCTCTCATACATACAGTATAGTTTGTATATGCTTTTGCCTCGAGATAACTATAATCAAATATGCTTCCGCTAACGTTACGTTTTATGGAATTCTTCGATTCTTCACGAGTGCACCAATTCGGAATCGGATAAAGTGTTTTCCAATTAATTCTTATCTCGAACTCTTCTAAATTACCAGGCAAATATTCCGGTAGATCCCAAATCAAAGTGAATTGCGAATCCGTAACGTTGTCGAACGTAAATTTAGGAGGAGATGGCACTGAAATTATGATTTGGAATTACATTAATGTTAGTTAAAAAATCACATACTATAACTAATTATAATTAAACTGGAATATTATTAACGTGATGAGAATAATAATGCACACGCTCACCACTTTCCAACGTTGTAGCATTGATCCCGTCACTGAATTCACTGTACCCCGCGGAATTAACAGTATGTGCCCAGCAAGTGAAATTTGTAAAAGGGCTCAGATTGTCCACCGTCGTATTCATAACGACAATGGAAGCTGCAGCTTTCTCTGAATCAATTGGCGTTATAGCATGATTACCCTCAGGTTCGTAGCCGCTTCCATTGCTTCCTGTTTCATTACATATAGTTATTATAGTTTCCAATGTGCATTGATTGTTTTCTTTCTCGATCATCCAGATTATCGTTAAGTTATTAACGTGTCTAATCGGTAAGCCTGGAGTTTGCGGTACTGGTGGATTTGTTTCTAAAATATTGAGAATATTTTGATATTAAAAAAAGGATCTTTATATTGAACAAAACACAATGCTGGAATTTAGATAATATTTAGCGTAAAATATGCAAAGCATATATATACATATATATATACACATATATACACACAAAATAAACAGATATCATGAAAAAAAAATTCTTACTGGATTTATGTGTGGTACCGGTTTCCATCGCTGTTTTCCCATCAACATCGTTTTTATTCACAGCATTGATATACACTTGATACGTCACACAAGCTTGCAATTGCCAAATTTGTATGTTCGTTTCCGTGGTATTTTCGTGAAAGTTATATTTGTTGGGTTCTATAGTTACGTGATAATGCTTTAGGCAGAGTATGCCAGATTTTGGCGGATCCCACTTGACAAGCAATGAAAAATTTCCAGGTATTATCTTCAAATTTTGCGGCTCTAACAACTCTGCAAATTGACAAAATATCAGATTTATCAAAAATGCACTGTCCTCGAATTAAGGGAAATTAAACGTGTAAAGAGAGAGAGAGAGAGAAAGAGTACATTAATATAGTTTTAATTTGAGACTTATTTAAATAAGATATCGAATGTTTAAGTTTGAAAAGTATAGCTTCTCGTAAGTAATTTTGCTAAGAAAATATTGACTGCAAAATGTTGATTTGCGCAAACTTTTTACAAGAGGAACAATATTACTGTTTACTCTCTGTTTAGTTTCCAAAGCAGTTTGTGCTTACTCGGTGAAGCTGTCCTCGCGGTCTCGTTTACACCGGCGGATTGTACAGTTTGCGTTACTGTTTTGATAGTAAAGTGATATCGCGTGCACGGTTCAAGATTGTTAGCGGTGTAATTCGTGGCGAGGACCGCGGTCTCGTGGCAAAGTTTCGCGGTGCACTGTATAATCGAATAATTGGACACGCATTTTTCGTGTACTACAGGCGGTTGCCAAGTTAATCGAATAATGTAAACGCTGACGTTGTACACACTTAGATGAAGCACATCCCCGATTTCGGAAACTGAAAAGAAGAAGATATTAGTATAGCGAGAATATTGATTGATTTTTTTAGTTTAATTTTTAATTTTGATAAGATTATGTATATTAGACATACAATACGCAATTGTAAACCTACTATTATGATCTGTTGTTTCCGATAGAGTGACTCCATCAGATTCCCAATAGTCTGTAAGAATTTTCACAGTAAATGTATACGATGTACACGGATCGAGATCAGTGGCGTTGTGCCATGTAACAGTTTCATTTGTCTGGTTGCAGTTTTCGCCATCGCATATTTCGATCCGATATATTATCGAGACGTTTGACATCGGGTCCGTCGCATCATCGCACGGAGGTTCCCACGAGAGAGCGATCCATTCTGTACTTTTATTGTTTACCTTCAAATCAATTACCTCCCTTGTATCTACTAAAGACAAAATTACAAGATATGAATAAAAGCAGGATGCTCCACGATAAAATATTCTGCATAAAATAATTGTTAATAACTTTTTGAACAATTAAGAAATTTTTTTTGTCTGTGTATGTATTATTAGAGATTCTAATAATAAAAAATTACGAAGAAAAGAGTATTGTTATGTTTTTTCACTATTGAAACTTTTATCGTTTAGCAATTATTTTACGCGACGTTTATCGTGAACCACTTTGTATAAAAATACGAGTACATCAATATAATAATAAAATGTACAGAATGTTTCGAAAATTACTCCTATCAACATTTAAATTTATTAAAATTTCTCTTTATATCTATTAATATCTTTTCTGTTAATATTTTTTAATGTTTCTGATTTTTAATGTTTTTGATAATTGACATCGTACACCATATTTTATGAAGAATACTCTAATTTCTGAAATATTTAATTCTTATAGGTATCAATAATTTCTAAAGATTGCTTTACCGCTTGCGTTTACTGGCCACATCGGATTGCAAATTGTGTTGTTATCCGTAAAAGTCACATTATCGGGTACGACAGTAGTAGACTTCGATCGCGTTGTCTGATCGATAGTCGAAGACGATGATAAGCTGTCGTCTAGCTGGGAATTAGTTGTCAAAAATTCAATGGTAGATTCAATGCTAGATTCATAATTCACGGTCGTTGTGAGACTCTCCGTAGACTCAGAATTGTCACTCGCGAAATTTGTAATATCCTTCGTTGATTCAGTATCGTAGCTTATAAGATTTTCCGACGATCCAGAATCATAATTCGATTCAAAAGTCGATATCGTTGTCTCTTGCGATGCACCATCGTCGCAAAATATGCAGAGAACGACAACGAATAATAGTTTTTCAAGGATCATATTCTATTGAACGCTGCAAGTAGAAAAAATTGATTACTAACGGAAAATTATTGAATTTCTCTTATCTTGATTTGATCATTGATAAAAATAAATCGATATGTATTATGAGCATGCGAAACTTTTATATTATTAAAATATGTAATATATTTTGCAACAATTATATATAATCTGTATATCATATATATTGAATTATTTTACTTGTCTCAATAAAATAAAAAAGTTTTATATTATATATTATATTAATAGTGTGTGTATAACATATATCAACTTATTTTTATCAATTATCAAACCAAGATATAAAGAGAATCAATAATTCTTTTAAACTATAAATAAAAAAATTTGCCGTCTTTCCCCTTTATTATATTTTTATTATTATTTATGGAAATTATAAAAAGTTTCTCTTTTTCTCTCTCTGAAGATTCATATTATATTAACTATTTTAAATAAAAAATATCTTTAAAATAACAAAAATTCATATTTTTTCTGTCAATTTTATTTTTATATAATTCCAGATATAATTTTTTTTTGTAATGAGAGTTGCAACGCAATATTTTAAGCGAGTATCATCGCTGATGAAAGAGCTAAAGATTTCCATTAAAATGAAGCGCATTCCGGTTAACACAGAGCGGAAATGATTTGGAAAGTTATGATTCGCAGCGGTCATATCTATTTCCTTTCGCGCTTGTCGAGAAAAGATTGCATGTGCGTGATTATTCAAGGATGCGACGAGTTTCTTCTCTTCAAAATTTAATTTTTTGCTCTTTACATATATGTCTGGTACTCTAGCGAATCAATGAAATTATTTTTATTTCGATAAAATTTGTATTGAAACTTCTTTTTGAGAACATAAAATATTAAAAATTGAAAAATCTATGTTGATACAATGAGAAATAGTCTCATATATTAATGTATCATGTATCATACATTAATGTTTTATTATTATCATTAATCCAGACACTGGAATTATCACTGAAACTCTGTAAAACACTAAATTCTTCCAGGTTTGATTAATACGGACGTCTTCACAGCTTGGATTAAGGAGGGACTAGTACTCGCACACTGTCGATCGCGAAAAGATAATTTACGCACGCGATATCATCGGTCTGTGGATCTTTCTCGATAATACTGTCCGTAAAACGTCAAAGTCACTCTTTCGTCGTCGTTGTTGACGCTTTCGATAATCATTGCCCAACTGCGCTCGTTGACAGCCTTCCGCTCGGTTGGTTGCTTGTCTCCGCTCTGGTAGTTGATATCACTGATAAAGGGCTACAGTCCACTCTCGTCCGAGAGTGCACTCTTTCGCGGCCACTTTATTAATCAAATACAAGTGCCGGCCGTCCATCCCCCGCGATATATTTAATTTTTTTTTAACTTCTCCACCATCCGCGCGGGAAACGGGAGGATAACAGATATAATCGCAATTTTTACATTTTTCATCGATAATTCCGCGTATCGATACATTAATATCTGATTCCGCGAACTTCTAGTCTCGCAATCATGCACTTTTTTATTCGAAAAGCAGAAGAGTGATAATATCTTTTGCATCATCGATTATCTCTTGGTTGAGAAAGCTTGAATTTACAGAAATGCACGATCTTTTTGTTTGAAAATTGATTGTATTATATTTCACATTAATAATTTCGTGTTTCAAGAAATTTTAAATTTCTTTGCATGAATTTCAATTAATATTTTAAAAATATTTATTTAATTGTGAATACTTCGTGAATAATTTTAATTCACGAATCCCAATCAATTGGAAACGGTAGACCTGATGACTGAAACTCGCTCTCTTACTTGACATAATAATCAATACGCAATATTTTAATGATTCAACGATCCCAAATCATCGATGAAAATATCACTTACTGATCAAAAATTTTCTTATTTCGATAATGCAAACACTTACACATTGGTAATTATTTTCGATTCAATTTGCATTAAAAATATGACAGTAGCACAAGTAGCTCGAAGTTATTTGTGCTTATCGCATTATACGAAAAACGACGATTTTATCGAAAAAATTAGGTCTCTGTAAATCATTTCGACAAGAGAGAAAGAGAGTGTGTGTGTGTGTACATCATGTCATACGATATCGTATCGCTTGCATTTATCAATTCAATTTGTTTTCTTTCGCTACTACATTTTACTGTTCTCGTTATCAATTACGTTTCAAAATGTTCTTAAATTATAGAATAATTTGGCGACTGCCGTATGAAATTTTAAGGGTAGAAAGTTCTTGTGCAACAACAACATTAAAGGAGATCGTCACTTATTCTATATATATAACAAATACTAAATATCGGTAACAAAGCCTAGAATAAAATTTAATTAAGATAAAGTTCAATTAAAATTAGATGAAAAATAAACTTTTATCCTACTTGTAAAATAAAACGATCTTTTATTTCCAAATATTTCTAATTTAAATCGATATTTCATCTATGTAAGTCCAGTCAACTATGTAAGAATTTTTGTCTTGTAATTGTCTCTAAATTTAAATAATAGATTCTTAAAATTTCATATTAATTGCCAATCATCCTATATTAATTCATTTTATTCAAACATATATAAATACAATATTATAAAACCACGTGTAAGAGATATGAACTTCAATACAATTTCACATTAGGTTTTCATGGGCGACCGTCCTATTACTTTTATCCTCAAGAAACCGAAAATATATGATGTATTCACACATCTCAAATTTACCTGAATACTTCTCTCCATGTATTCAAATTTCCAAGGTTGATCGTAACGGCGCACAGACAGAAATCAAGAAATAAATTAATAAACGCACATAATCGTGGTAAGAAATAATTCGCAGAAATTGCACATGTAAAAAGTGCGAAGAGAATACAGCCGGTAAATACGGATCCACGGCTCCGGTAGCATCTGCTTACGAAGCGGAACTTGAAACCATATGCTTCTTCAAAGCGCAGCGACCGCCACTGGACTGCCCCCACAAAGATTGTTGGAAATAGCATGGCCTATGGTGTGCCTACTCATGCCTATGGGGATCTTTCTCAGTAGGACCCACACACACACATATATACGATCTATATGAGAGCACAAGTCCCTAAAGAAGCATCCGGATCCAAGATCCTATTCTAAGAGGTTTCGCATGGTACATGTATATAATTCGTTACCTATAACATATATTATTCAAAAATTTAGCAAATTCAGTGAATAATTGCTAGATCGAAGATTCATGAATATTTCAAATTATTCATTGAAAATATATTGAAGTAAATATGAGATATGTTAAAGCTCTGGTATCTTTAGTGCAGCGAGAAAAGATTCACACGATTTTTCGCTTCTGGCGTCATAATTCGATGACGTCAGCGAAGAACCAAGAGCTTTATGGGCTCATATATTTAACACCATTATTACATTACTCTATATATGTAATATATATATA
>NW_021849743.1:904931-933166 GCF_003651465.1 Formica exsecta | reverse complement strand
TATAATATAAATTATAATTTTTTTTCTTTCACAGCTTTGTATGAAATGTAAAAGTAGTTATTGGAAAATATTTTCTGATCATTATTTCGTAAACCATGACATAAATGTATACATATGAGTGTTTTCTCTGGGAATACAACTATAAATCTTTATCCCCTTAGCGAATTTCTTGTACCAAAATAATTTCATTGTGAGAATGTATATGAATGTTTACTGTATCAAAATTCTAAGAACTTTTATCAAAATTAGCATCGCATTTCAAATGTCGAAAGGATTTTATTTCTCGTGGACATGACGAAATTCGCAATGGAGAAAGAAGGGTAAAATCGAAATAATTTTTTACTTTTTTATTGCAACGAATTTATATTCGACATATATTTGTATTAAGTGCACATGTACTTAGTACAATCTCTGTGGTGGTCCCATAGTAGATTTGATGTGAAGCGAACGCACGTTCTGCCAATGTTTCTTCAACAACGAAACGAGGAAATTTATCGAGAGGTGAACATTTTGCACCAACTCATCGGGAGTCATATCAACGTGTCCAACGGCGACTGACAGACATAATACCTGTAGAGTAGAGTCAAGCATTACCGAACGTTACAAACGAAGTTTTGTAAACTAAGAAAAAATCATAGACAGAAATGTACCTTTTTCATTTGAAACTTGATGGTGGCCTTAACTTCGTCGATCTTGCCGACCATCGATTCCTGGTGAGACAAAAGTCCAGGAAATTTACCGGCTTTATTTAAACCAGGACCGAGAAGACGGGGAATTTGTTTGATCAATGACTCACTCGCTAAGAACGCATCGTATTTCTTTGCTGCAAAAGGGAATGCAAATACATGAGTAAAATATTATTCAGTGTTTCAATCTTAATTCAATCTTGAACAGGTATCATAAATGTTAAGTTTTTGGTATCATTCTTGGAGCCAAGTATGTTCATTACATGATTCCATTTAGAAAAAAGATTTATCAAAATTAAATAAGTTTTAAAGATATTAGGGTTAGTAGGGTTTTAATAATTTATTAATTATAGCAATTTTTTTCATATTAAAAGATTTTAAAAATGTTATAGAATTTATAAAAAATTAAATCTTTTTTAGTTTTCTTTTGTTAATAAATTTTTAAAAAATTTTTACTGGCAAAAAGAAACATTTTTATAAGAAAAGAAAAGGGGAAAAAGAAAAGAAAGAAAAACTAAGGAAATAGATTTCTTTCAAATGAGATATGTATCAACACGGATTGAGATGCAATACTACGATTCATATTGCCCTCACCAAGTGAAGAATCTTTAATCTCCTTCCTCTTGACGACCACCATTCTTGTATGTAAGCAATGATGGTGCTTTTGGGAAGGTAATAATTGTTTAAGATAAAAATATATGAAAATCGCGTTGCTAACGTACCGAGTTTTTTAACGAGTTTCTTGTTCTTGTTAAGCTTTTTCAATGCCTCCGCATCCATATATGGAATATTATTAGCTTTAGCCTCATCGCAATGCTGTTGATCGCCAAGAATACATACTTGCATTTTTGGTCTGGGGATATTCTTCAACCTATGATAAAAGTCAATAGCAATCAAAGTTAATAAGTAATAAGTTTAAATAAATATAATCCAGTCTCCATAAATTTGATGTGCGATATTTATCGTTATTGCTAAACTGTTAAAACAATATTCAACTATTTATTTTGTGATACAAAACAGAAAGAAATATTTGATTATAACTAGAATCTCAATGTTCTCAGATTTAAATGATTTGCCACATAAATTATTCAGATAATACATGCAATAAATAACATCATGAAACATTGATAATTCAATAGACTAACTGTAAAGACGATATTATATGGATTGTATTAATCTGTATTAATTGGCTATATCAGAGAATTTATGCTACTCCTTAAAAATTTCTTAGAATTAAAAAATTCTCTATCGGACAATCCACTTCCTCACTTAATGCGACGATATATGTAATTTTGTCTAATACATTAGTCAAACTATAACTTACCAGCAGGATCTCGCTCATGAGCCATGATCCTATCTAATTTAAGTAACGGTATAACTACCTCCCCAATTTATTTAAGACCCTGGGTGCAGGTCCGCTAGGTAAAACCTAGCTCCCTGACGAGTCACATGAGGCATTCTTTACAGGTATTTAGTTAAACATACAATGCACATAATGATATCATTACAGAACTGAAAAAAATGCCTCAAAGTCAGGTAAAAACATACTTGACGGTCCCCGAGAAACGCTTGTCCTTTTGCGGATCATAATTCTTCAAACCGATCTGAAGCTCTATAGTTTCCAAAAAATTCCTCTTCTTTTCTTGCGAGTTTTGGAGCGCGCCATTTACGCACTCATAAAGAGTATCACGCGAAACCTTGGATCTGCAATTACAACGAAATATAACGCACATGCAGTTTTCCTTGCGACTCTAATCGTTTCTATAAGAATAACGTGCGTTTGATAATTCGGCAACATTTTATCGTACATTCAGAATCTCGAAAACATGACGATAATTAATAAGCGCATTCAATTTACATTGTAAATTGAAACAAATCCGACACGTTGTCTTTAGGATTTTAATGCACGTGTCGCAAGTTATATTGTATTCACAAATATATTTTGGCCAAAAATAATATGCACTTATCAACAATCGCAATTCGACACATTTATTCGCCGCATAAGAGTAAAGTTTGGATAAACGATTGCGAAGATCGGATAGGATTCTGTATACTCACGTCATCTTCTCGGATGGAGGATGGCCGCGATGCCGAGGGTACGACTAATCCTCTCGACGACCGATACCGGAAAGGAATGAACCATGCACAGCGTGCACTGTGCTAAAAAACTCGCGTCGCTCGACTCGCGCGCAACGTGTTTTAGATGGCAGCTCTGTACACGTCACGTGGGATATGATATTCATTTGAGTTCGATTCGGCTATTGGATAGAGAATGTCTAGTAATTTTCGCAGCCAATCAGAACATTCGACGAATTTTAATACTATCCTCAGCATATTTTCGTATCGAGCACAATCGTATCTAGATATTCATGAATCATGGCTAACGGAAAACGACGAAAAAATATTGCGTTTTTGAAATATTATTTCCAGTATTAAACAAATCTTCATAAATTGAATGAATTATTGTCATTTAAATCGTTTTCACAATTTTTTTGTAATATTTAAGGTATCTTGCGATTTATTTGCTTCTTCGATTCTCTCGATTACTTCGAGAATTGCAATGATGTTCTTCGATAGATTTCAAATTGCGGTCAATCGTGGCGCGACGCGATAAATCGCAGTATCGTATTCAAGTCGCTCCGTATTTTTCATGACTATTATCGTATAGAAGTGAATCTATCACATGAATAATTATCGCGAGTATCTGGCACGAAGCTTCGGATATTCGTCGCATGGATTAAGCATCGTACAATCGCTATAAATGCTAAATATCGTCGCGATTTTAGTACTGGCGATATTACTGTGTGCTCGCGAGATCGATCGAATCGTCTTCGCATTTTTCCAGTTATTTCACCGCGAAAGCAGAGCAAGAGTGCAATCGCCCTTCATCTATCATCGCCAAGTACGTATATGTACATTTCTATATCTCCTGCAATAATTGTATGAATTATTTCTGATATTTGGAATATCGCCATTTTTTTCTGATTTTCGGCTAATATTTATCGAAAATTTCTCCGATGGACGAACGAAAGCGCTGCGCGAGCCGGTGCCGCCATCTACGGACGGTCGGCGAAGCGCGGGTAGACGGCGGACGTTACGCATGCGCGTTGTTAACGTCAAGCGATCAGCTGTGCGCATCTCGGTAATCTCGCGCGTCTCGGCGAACGTCTCTATCTCCGTACGCTATTGTTATCGCGTCGTAGCGGAAGTTTGTCCTCTGTGTGTGCTTTGTGTCGCGCGATACGAGTCGACTCGAGCGGAACAGCCGGGAGTTCGAGTATCGGCTACCGATTTACGACGCTCGGTCGCGGCAAGCGAATCGCGGCAGCTATGTATTGTCTCGGCGGCCAGCGGGGCATGACGGGAACAGGTGACAATAGATACGCGCCATGTTAGATTTTACGAGATCGGGAAACGCGCGCCGCTGCTGCTGCTGCCGCCGCGGCCAACCCCGCTGCTGCTGCTGCTGCTGCTGCTGCTGCTGCCGCCGCCGCCGCTGCCGCTGTCGCTGCCGCTAGTTGCTGCTACCGTTGACTACTACTCTCCCGTGGTGTTAGTACCGTGGGGAAAAAGTGAGAGAAAGGGAAGGAGGAGATTTACACTTTGTTTTCTCGGCTATCGCGCGCGCTGTTTTCCTCGCGACGGTGATCCACACGAAAATCATCCAAGCTGGATAGGTTACCCGAGTATCTCCGCGATACCGTGGACTGGTTTATGGGGTAAGTGTCTTGTTTCTCTCTCTCTCTTTCTCGCGCACAGTCGAAAAGAGAAGTCTCTATTCTTTTTTCTTTGGGTCACGTAACGATACATCGCGTGGAATGAGACGTGAGTATTTCGGCAAGAGAGAAAGAAAATATATTACGAATGATACCGAACTTGTTTGCAACTTGTTTGGCGCGTGTTGCTACCGTGACATAGATTTATAACATCGAAAATAACATTTCACAAGTGACAATTTTTGACATCTTACATCTGCTCACGAGAAGAAAATCTTCGCGTCCAAAATACGAGCTAATGTCACCTGTCGCGTAAAACGCGAAAAATATTTTCCAGAGTCAACGCGTGATTTATTCCCATATTTTTTTTTGCAGCATCAAATAACTTCTCGTAGTATAGATTAATAAATGTTTGGCGAGATTAGACGCGATGACGAATCGTAGATAGAGACCCCACCTCATGATTGTCCTCGTTTAATTAATGAACGGGGGGAGGCTCTTTGCAGCGCAGCCACGGCTTTCACGCTTGGATCGAGAGCGCGCGGCATTAGCATACAATTAAATCGGGAACATGCAGGCGCTCTCGCAAACGAATGCACCGCGGGGGATTCTGCATCGTGATTCGACGCACGTAACCGACAACCGGCGGCCATCAATGTCTCCCCGTGGCTGTCATCCGTGAAGCTTGTTTTTCTTCCTCGCGCAAACCTCCGCCTATCGTCATTCTGCCGTGTTTATGCCGTCTATTAATAGATAGAAATCGCAGCGCGAGAAATCTCTTTTTTTTTTTTCTTTTTTTTTTTTTTTTTTTTTTTTACTTTCTCGTTTTCGCGCACGCTGTCCGAAGTGTCCGCGATCGTCCGCCGTCCCGCTCCGGCGTGGAAGTTAACCTCCAACCTGCGTTAACCTGCGCCCGCGAACGAGCGAGTCAGAGCGAATCCGTCACGCCATGCGTCCTCGTCCCGCTCGCGCGATTATCCGCGCGCCGGGCTCGCCTTTTCCTCGCCAGGAGAAAGTCATCGCGGCGAGAGAGTCGCGCGCGATCATCTCCGCCGGATTTTCGGAGCGTCGCCACGGAACGTCTTCGTCATCGTCGGTCGAGTGACGCGTGCACCTACAGGGCGCTGAAAAACTACACTTCTCGAACTCTCCTCTCTCAGTGTCAGACTAAAGTCCACCGTTTTCGAACGTAGAATTTTGACCGAGAATTATTTCGCTCTCTCTCTCTCTTCGTTTTCGATTTTTAATTTATTAATTTATTTTCGAACTTATCGCGACCTTTACGTCTTGACGTTAAATATTTAGTCGATTAAGTAAAACGTTAGTTATCGAACGAATTTTCCGAATTTGCACAACAATATTTTTGGCATTTTTTTTGCAACTATAAATTTGACATTTCTTAAAATTTTATTATAAAATAAAAACCACACACACACACACATTTAAAATTAAGCGAAAAATAAAAACTTGGTATTTATTTGCTGCAAAGCTTCCAAACAGTTGTTTATTTTTAATGGATAGAATCTTCTAAGCTCATATTTGCGAGAATCTTTTTAAATAATCTTACATGCAAAGTTTTTCGCTATTCTGTATAATAGCATGTTGTTTCCTTTTTATTTGTCTAGTCGATCGTTATTCTCGCTCTGTTCCAGTGAGTGACCTTATAAAATCAGTCGAGGATGGATAATAGGTTTAGTTAAATAAGAGTTTGGTTATAGCGATTCATTCTTTTCCCCGTCACACTGACTGTCTTATCGGAGAAACCATTTTAATGACGGATTCTCTTCAGCGAAAGTTTTGAGGACGTTATTACGGTTAATCTCGGTGAGCAATGAATTCATCGGTTGAACTTCAGGACTGTAAACAGATAACGAAATATTAATTTTAAATATATTTTAATCATTTAATTCAATATTTGATATCACGAGAATATTTAATGTAAATTAAAAAGAATTATTGTTAGATAAGATAATGCTTGATTTAATTTTCTATAAGAGAAAGGGGGAGAGTGATTTCATGTTTATCAACAATCTAGTTTTAACTGTGATAACGGCGGATGCGATAAATCACAATCGATTTATTTTGAATAAGTTAAGCCGTTATATATATGAAATAACGATTTTTCATTACGTGTCGCAAAGTGAAAACTCGCAATCTCTTTCGCGAGAATTTATATTTTAATGCATAGCGAGACACAGATAGTACAAAAACATAAATGAAAATAAACGAGCTCGTTGTCAGTGATTTCCCGCTATATTGACATATCGATAGGAAATTTTCCGGTATAACGGCGAGACATTCCGACTTACAATCAGATATAACGGTAGACAGAGGAAGAAAATATATTTAATCAGTTTAGCGTTAATCGAGGTTAACGTGGGCTTTAGGGTCAGTTGCATGGACAACCTCGATTTACTTAGACTACTTAGCGGTTTCCCTTTTGCTGTAAATCTGCAATACAAAGTTTCCTTTAATGGTCGCAAGGGAATCGGGACTTGGTAAACCATCAAAGGAAAATTGGCGAAATTGTTTCAGTTGTGTGTTTTCGGTCTATATTAAATTTGCTTACGTAAGGCATAATATATGTACGCTTATTAACATCGTTGAACTGAAAAGAGTTAAGTTATATGTACAAAATATTTTATAATCATATTTGCAAAATATCGAATTTTTTCATAATGCCTGTAATCACACGTTTATTGTGTGATTATTACGGTTAGATCGGACGCAATCAATTCTTCGTTAATATTTTTCGAGATACGCGCCACGGCTAACTGTATACACAGTAAAATTTTATAAATGAAAAATAATTACAAAATATATGATTTAATAATAACAGTAACAAAATTATGTAATAGTATCTCTGATATTTTTTATATTATTACGATATAATTACGTTGCTATTATCACATTTTATTGTCACATTTTTTTACAATTATTCTTTACTTATTATTTATTTACAATTATTTATTTATTTATACACACAACTAATTATTATTATTTTTCATTATTATTTTAATTTAATTATTATGTTTATTATTGACATTATTACTGCCTTCACACATCTTTTGGTTATATATCCGCGAAAAGTATATTAATTCAATATTTAAATTTGAAAAATTATTATTAACTATTTTCACGAGAGAAAGAAATATTAAATATTATTTAAAGTATTCGAGACATATGTAGTTATATTACTTTCGCGATGCGTGTTTCTTAACTTCATTCTTCGATGCGTATGGTATTAAGTGTACAATAATACCCAATGATAACAAAGGCGATACCAAGTATACGACGGAGTCACATTTATCAGACTTAATTCGCAAGACACGCGAATCGCTCGTATAACACAGAAGAATTGATGTTACAATTACCATCGAATCGACGATGGAACAATGATCCTTCAGTTTTCCATCCCATTCGGGATACCGCAAGCTATTTTCCCCGAGTTTCGCGAGCCGGCTCTTTACGAGGGAGATTTATGCATAAAGTTTCTCCGCGACACACTATTTTATACATAAAATTTGCACGCTGAATTCTTCTATTCACCGCGACAAGATATATGCAACCACCATACGAATGATTATGAATTTTATTCTACTTTCACCGGATTGTGAAATCGGTTTTGTGTAAGGTCAAATTTCTTCAACTACGAGATATTTCTGTTGACTTTTTCGAAAAATCAATATACGAGATCCTCTTTCTGCCAACCAACTATCGCTCGGATCACATATATTTTTGGGATATGTTTCTTTCTCTCTCTCTCTCTCTTTCTCTTTCTTTCTCTCTGTTTTGCATCAGATTACATAACTTTTAAAATTTGCACGCTGAATTCTTCTATTCACCGCGACAAGATATATGCAACCACCATACGAATGATTATGAATTTTATTCTACTTTCACCGGATTGTGAAATCGGTTTTGTGTAAGGTCAAATTTCTTCAACTACGAGATATTTCTGTTGACTTTTTCGAAAAATCAATATACGAGATCCTCTTTCTGCCAACCAACTATCGCTCGGATCACATATATTTTTGGGATATGTTTCTCTCTCTTTCTCTCTTTCTCTTTCTTTCTCTCTGTTTTGCATCAGATTACATAACTTTCAGATCGAAGATTTCGTTTCAACAGTGGCTTGGAACATGAACAAAATATCTGTAATATCTTGTTTAAGAAAATAAATGTAATCTCGGTATTCTTTGTTGTAAATAATTCGCGTTTATCAACTTTAGTTATTTTCTATTATATTTGTAATATATTGTTGAATTTATATTTTATTCATGATCATTGCTACGGAGATGTTAGATGGTTCGCCTCGCAGTTAAAAATAATTTAAACTTAAAAATAATGAAAAATTATTAACTCGATTGTAGAAATTAATTCTTCTTGAATCTTGAAAATAGGAGCTTTTCTTATATATCCTCACTTATAATGAGATTAGTTCTCATAGATTTTGATTCTTTCAATGGATTATTATATTTCCATTTAAACTTTTTATAACTTGTGCCAGGTGGCAGATATCGAACTTCGGCTTACCGATTATCAGGCGATTGCAACTGACAATGAGTTTTGTTGAGTATGAAAGAATTCTTTCCATATCTTTGATTAATTTCTTTTTCATGTAAAATTATCTTTTTTTTTTCTCAGTTATACTATTAATGGGAATAAATGAGTCGATTAGTTTTCGAAAAGCGATGACAATTCGCACTTGACGCGCATTTCTTTCGACGATAATATCGCTTTAAAGACGGCCGGCCTCTCTGACCGGATGCTTTCCTTTGGACTTGTGATTTAATTAGCGGTATCTGCCATCGGCGTTAAACGAACGTCATTAATGTATATAAACACATCATCTCGTCGTGTAAATCGCTGTCGTATCGCCAGTTTCTAAGAATTAAAAAATACGAATATACTGAATGCGCATTATGAAAATTTTATTTTCGATAAAATCACAAAATACTTTTAAGATCAGCACTTATGTTCGCTAATTTTGAGATGGCAAAATTTTCTGATTTTGTAAAATTATATTGTTTCGGAAAAACGATTAATCGACGTGTAGATAATCGTCGGGTGAATTAATCGTAAAACGTTTCATCAAGGTAAAACGTAATGTTTTTTTTTTGTACGGAGTATTCCATGATTGATGTGCGTCAATCGATAGTGGATATACTGCTTCTTGCGAGATTAAATTTTTTCGCAGCCAAGTGTCACGTAAGTCATTTTTTTTCTGTTACTTCTTACAATATAGCGTTAATGTTTTGCATTAATGTACTTGGCTGAAAATGGCGACTCGAGTGTCTCTAGCGAGCGAGCAAAGTCTGCTCGCTGGCGCGAAACCGAACCAAGCGATGACTCACCTCGATCTCTCGCGGTACGATTGGCTTCCTCGGTGATTCACGCACGGTTACGCGTTCGCCAAAATCCTGTGACGTGACGTTTCCATCGCGATGTGTCGGGTAATCCTTCACGATCTCGAAGGACTTTGCAGAAAAAATCGAGGCGGTGTAAATCGATGGCGAGTAGTGTATTCGATACCTCCGAGTAGAACGTAAGTATCGTCGTTCAACTCGATCCCGCGGCTGATCGTTTCGGAATTAGACAACAGACAGACGGTTTAATGTGAATTGAAATAAATTTCATTCTGTGACATTGATATCTAATTTTTGAAATCGAGAGTAAGACTTATCAAATCGTCACGAACAGATTCTGGGATTTTCAAGATTCGCTTCTCTTTATTTTGCAAAGTTCTGTGCTCGAGATCGCGTAATTTCGAAATAAATGAAAAGACGTTTACAATTTTGACGTTCGGCGAAGCGTCCGTTTTGTAACGTTTTATTATCGTGTCCAATACTTAAAAGTGATACATCTCGAAAATTATTGGTCGGAAATTTTTTTTACTATTCTTCCCGTGTTCCTCGTCAAAAATGTCTTCAGAAACGACCTTTCAAATAGGGGGCCACAGTTATCGTAATCGTGCCCGTTCTAGTACTGTGAGATTAATCTTCCGTGTAATTTATGATGTTCGTCGAATGGTGTGATTCGGTAAATTTAAATCTGTTTGACGAATGTAAAAAGACTGCTTACATGTACGTATGACGTGCAACGTTGCAACAAACTTCTCTGCGACAAGCTTGACATCTCAGTTTGTTTTGAGATAATTTCTGTGGTTTAATGACCAGCAGTATTTTTTTAACTCATTAAAAACTAGAACTCTTAATAATTTATGCGCTTCCTCGAAATGATAACAGCTTCATACATACACACACATACATATATATTTTTTAAATAATATTTCATATATTGACGCATGTGCAAAAGTATATCAAAGTAAAATGGTGTGCGTTTTATCGCGCAAATATTTACACTCTGTTAATTATAGTCGTCGCATATGTTATCGCAAAACATCGATGTTTACATTTTCTAAGTTATATGTCTTTGTATATATAACATCTTCTACAAGGATAGATGTCTGTTTATATCTTTAGAATTGATCGCAGAGTTGAACTGTATTCTTAAAAAACAAGTATCAACTTGTGCAATTATTTTATATGATTATTTTATATAATTTTATATGATATTTATTTTATATGAACACTCTCTATGAATATATTATGCTCATAAAAGAAAATAATCTAAAATGTTTTAGTCATATTAGTAGGTTATTATAATTAGGCTAATAGGAATGTCTTTTTACAATTTCTAAAAATGGAATAAAACTGAGACACTTTCAGAATATTATGTATACGAGACTAAGACAGCTTAATCAACGAGAACGTCCCAGAGCTCTTCTGAAAAAAGAGAACATGTTTTCGGGGAGTTTTACCTTAAATATATTTGGGCATTTTGATTATAATATACTTTCGTATTTTGTTTCTCAAGATGTCACCAAGCTTGTTGTTGACAAAAATTTTAAAATAACGCTTATTTAATTTACTAAAATTGCTAATAAATGAACAAGAACGCGCCCTTTACTTAAATGTACATCCCACCACTTTATTTCATGATAACAGTCAGTTTATCGTCGGCTTTTACGATGGCGGTAGAGGCTCTGCCAATCGGTACTCGCGAGTATCCTGCCAGTTTTTCCGGGCAAACACAATTATCGCGTTTATCACAAGATACTATCGCAACGGTCCGTTGCCGTGATATCAAGGCTTTTATTGTGCAAGCGGGAAAATCACGGTAAAGTTAGGCGTAAAGCAGTTTATATCGTTGATCGACGCGATGCAATATAAGCATTACAACGTCTGAAGGCCGATTTCTCTTCAGAAATAAGATCTATCTAATTTTAAGATGACTTTTTCTTGGCAGATGTTTTTTTTATTCGAGCCTAGTCGTTAAGATGTTTAATCAGAATGAGAGTTAGGAAGTTACAAAGATATTTAATTAAAATCTTGCTAAGAAAAGATTTCCAATTGACTTTCAATTGGTCAGACAACACATCTCTGCAAAGTTTGACGAGTCATTTTAAAATCATGTTGGAATATTAGAATGTATGATGTTTTATTATTCAAAGATAAATTTAAAATGTAAATTGCTTAATTTTAAACAGAAAAAATTTGCTTCTTATACTTCTTCGAAAGAGCCTAGTTTACGTCTATTAACATTTTTATACTTGACCTTGATTTTATTGCCCTCAAAAGATGATAAATTATTGAATAATAACGTCAAAATTTATCTTCCTTCATGTTCCTATGATATAATAATATTGTGGTATACATATGGAAGATATACGTTATCGATTAAGGGTGAGATTGTTGGTTTTTATGAGACTTATTCACGCTCTGACTATTTCTAAAGATCTCCGAAGGATATGTCGCGGTCTGTAAACGTCCAGGTCGACATCACATTTACTTGACATTCATCCGCACCCTCGTTATCTTCGTGTTCATTTTTCACGATAATGTCATCCGACGTCTTCCGTTGGCAGTGGCATATTCGTGAATGGAGAAATGGCGGATGATTCACGGACGAGTGAGCAAAAATAATCGGCCTCGCGGAATACTCTCGCTTTGCTGGATAACAACTCCGGTTATTCATTATCAGTAATCGATACCATCGGCCGTTTTCGAAACGCAGCAAAAATCGATACTAGTATTCTATCGGATGTCATAGCATTTGCGCGAAAATTTTGGCGCGATTAAGTTATTCATTTTTCATTTACATAAGTAAACACAGCTGTAAACGACAGCTTTTCAATGTTTATATAGACTTTAGATAAGAGTACGAAAAAAGATAAAATATTATTAGAAACTGTTATAAATACACTAAATATATTGCCTAACATTATTTTTTTGAAATGTGATTATAAAGTTTTAACTGTCAATGATTTTCCTTTTTTTTTGGATTAGAAACTAATTTTTTTTAAATCTTTGCTTAGAATATTTTCCGATATTGTGAATCGATAATTTGTCGAATTTAATGTCACTCGTGTCGTAAGGTTTTCCGATTCAACTTGCTCTAATAATAGACCTCTTGTAACGTTCGCTCTCAATTGGCGATGGTATATCGGCTAGTTCGAGCCGGCCGTGTAATACTCCGATATCTATTTGCTATCGACGTAATTAGCGTCGATATTTCTCTCTCAGCTGGCGGACACCGGTGACAACTGCCTTTATTTTTGGCAATATTCCGCCGCCGATCGCCGTTTTTCCGACGTTTCAAACTGCCATTCAGACCGCGAGTGCACCGTCCACACACGTCGACGTTCTGTAATTTGTCTGACAATATTTTTTATCGATAACCCGTACATTCTATCGAATATATATACATGTAACATCGTGCGTTATTTTTTTTGCTGTCGCGAACGCGAATTATTTTTATTAATAAATATAAAATATTACGGATATATGTATAGGGAATAAATATATTGTTTTAGAATTTATATTTTGTCATTTTTTTTCGTCTCTAAATTCATCAAAGTTTCTGCCATTGATCCGATAGTCCGATATCCGATAGTTACAATAGGTCCATCATGCGTGAGAAATCGATGTCATTAAAGACAATTTTGAAAGATTCAAACTTAATAAAATGTTGCACGCACGAAACGGCCTTAACCTTTTACATATGCGATGCGGATTCCGTGAACTTGCATCGCGCGTATTTATACGCGCAGATGGAATATATTAAGTCCCTTGTCGTACATACGTATATCCATCGGTTCCAAGTTCGTCCGAATGCATCGTCAAGATTAGCATTCGCAATGTCGCAATTAATAAAAACGTTATATCCTGACTTTAGTTAATCTATTTACGGAATAATCGTTGCTTTCTCTCCTTTTTATAAAATAATTAAAAAATTGAGTGAAAAAAAATTTGAGAGATTGTTTATCCAAAATTTTTCCCAAAAATCTATACACGATATTATACCTGTTACTATAATTTTTCCGAAACATCCGAAACGCTCTTTCACCTGTCCAATATTTATTTCTATAGCAGACATATTGACATGAAGCCAATAAACGAAGAAGCATTTCAGTAGCGACTCGTCGACGATTAAAATTTTATGTAGTTTATTGATTAGTCCTTTGAGACAACGGAAATTGGGTCAAAACTAACACATTGTTAAAATTTTCATATATACATATGTCATTTGACACTGGCCGTATTTCGGCATATTAAAACAAATAATAATGTAAATAGAATCTCAGCTCTTTTTAATTGCATTCTTATACGTATAGAAAATTATATTATTATATTATATTAATTTTATTATTTTTTACTATATAATTTGAAAAAAAAAAAAGATTTTTTTAAAGCCTTTATCGGCTGAAAAAAGTTAAATATATAAGTTTTATTTTTCTAAACCATCTAAAAAACAAATTTGATATTTCCGAACAATATACACTATTATATATAAACTTTTTATACTATTTTTTTAGAAAACATTTTTTTATATAAAAAAATATAGATATATATCTGATAAAAAAGATATATAAATATTGATTGTATGCAAAATTTACTTTTGTTACATTTTTCGCGAAAACCTTGCAAACGACGAAGTTGAACCGGCAGAAAATTGGAGTATTATATATATGAATTTCTTATTCGTAAAAAATAATAATCTCTATAATCTAATTTATTGTGTATACTTTCGTTTCTGTTGCTCTTCGCTCGTTCGAATTTTCTCGCGACAGGTACCAAAGAGTCCAGCTGAGAATCGCCATTGAGCGAACGATCTCGCGTTGCGCTACAACATGTTTAATAGACATAGAACTTGTTTGGTTTCGCTTCGGCCAATCGTTAATTGCATTATAACGAGTCCGCTCGAGAAAAACGGAGAACTCCCGAGTGAGAAGAAGAGAAGAGAAGTGAAAGAGGATGGTAGTACGCGAAGTATATAGCGACGTCGCTCTATACTCTGAAGAAGCCCCTGGGTACTTTCTCACTCTTTCTCCATCTCTTTTTCTCAGATCGTCTTTTTCACCGTCTCCCTCTCTTTCTCTCTCGCCGATCTCCGGCGTCACCGGCTTCCTCTTGAACATGATGGAACTCTCCCGGTCCCTCTTACCCCGGTAGAGTATATCCGCATCTTCCCCTCTCTCTTCCGCTTTCTCTCTATCTGCTACGGCGGCGGTGGAGAGGTCGACCGCGACGTAGACGATCGCGAGGTGGTGGTACCTGGCGAACGGCGGCTTGCCTGCCTGCCTGCCCGATGCCTGGAGAACGGCAATGTCAGTCTGTGCTCCGTTACTGGCCTAACGACCGGCCGAGTGATTCCAACCAACCGGAGCAAAGTATATATATATATATCTTTCCCTCTCTCTCTTTCTTTCTCTGTTCATCTTCTGCCCGCCTCTCCTCTTCGCTCTCTTCATTGTTTTATGCCCCCGGCACACCTGCCCACATTCCCCTGGTACCGCCGCGCTCTCGTCCCGATGTTCGGCCTGGGTAACAGGAAGGTCCTCAAATACTCCGCCATCGAAACGTCGCTCTCCCTTGACGTCGAGGATACGGTCACGTGTTTCTGCAGGTCAGTTTCCGGTTTGTCTCGCTTCGACGTGAAAACGCTACCCGTGGTGTCCTTGTATCTTGTATATATGTATACTGACGCTGTTGTGCGTCATGGTGATGCTGGTGGTTGGTGATGCTCGATAGCTGTACCGTTCTCTTGTGGATTTAGCGAGAGATGACACCAACTGCGCGGACAAGAGCTTCGCTCACTAAAAGTGCTCACATGTCGATGATATATATAGAGGTTCGAAATTGGTCAGTTGATCGGAATATAGTTTTATGATTTCTATAGGTAATACAAATTAATTTTTTTCTTTACCTACATGTAGTTTAGTCGTTGCATATAAAACGCCGGCTTTATATCAACAATTTTTGAATAATATTTCTAAGAGAGAGAAAATAAGAAGCGACAAAATTTAATATTATTTAGAATAAAAGATCATTTTTACAATTTTATTCTGGACGTAAGAATTTTAATAAAAAAAAAAAAAGGAAAATTACAACCGGTTAAAACCAGAATAATAATCATTTTTTTGCGTGCATTATTGTCTTTTAATGCGAATCTTAAGCAAGTCATTATCTTGGCATCGTCGTTATCTTGGCTTGAGGAAAGAGATATCGCTGATATCGACTTTGTTAACGATTAGACGACGTCGAATGTAACAAAACAAACAGAGAACAATTGCAATTCATCCTTTAGCAATTCGTCTAGGCTTACGTCATCGCGAAACAATAATAGCACAAGCAACTGCTTAGTAATACCAATGCCTTTTTTTCTTTTTTTAGTCATTACGAAACATGTTTACGTCGAAGGATACCATTTGAAGCGGT
Source organism: Formica exsecta (assembly GCF_003651465.1). Lineage (NCBI taxonomy): Eukaryota > Metazoa > Arthropoda > Insecta > Hymenoptera > Formicidae > Formica > Formica exsecta. Next base: position 916,981 of record NW_021849743.1, on the reverse strand, counting down.
ATTTATACGTCTAATGCGACAACTGGAAATATGATCTAATCATATTATTGTCATAAGACACGATAAAATTAGGATATAAAGCGAATAAAGTGTATATTCCATTTTTCTCCATTTTTTTTTCTTGCAACATCTGTTCGCAAAAGATATTATGTAGAAAAATGTAAATTGAGTATGAAAAGGCTATTGGAAGGCTGTCTGAAAACACGGAGAAATTTGTTTTATCAGGTGACGAAGTTGTTTTTCCGAAAGCTTGTAAAGTGACTTATATCTCACAAGGTCTAAGATATCCGCCACCAAGAGATATACGAGCATCGATATGCCGGGGCACGAACAAAGCGCGCCATGGTTATTCTCGCAAAATTTTACGAAATAAATCTAGCGAGAAAATATATACGACGCTGCAAAAGAGTATAGGATTACAATAAACTGTCTTATCATGCAACTGCTCGCAAGAGTCTCAATTTACACAACTTGATTCTTGCTGTAATAAACAACGGGAGAGATACAGTATTTAGTTCGTGACATCATCTTTACCGAACAATTGTTAGGTAATAACTTGCCACTTTATCGTGATTTTAGAAATCGTCTACACGTTATCACACAATGAATCAATCAAAAGGGCTTGTTTTGTAAACAGATTATATGTAATAATTATATATATAATTTTCCCTTTAAAAAATCGGTATTTCATTTGGAAATAAATCCTTAAAACATAACAAAATCTTAAAACACGCAAAGAATAAAATACAGAAGATTTCTACGAAAATAGATGAAATATTTTTATCTTTCTAAATCGAGAAAATTTCACTACATTTGTGCATCCAGAGTAGGATCTCGCATCAGCCGTATCGCGGCTTTACTTGCGTATCCGTGTGACGTAATTACGTTGCGGACGTGTGTGACGCGCGACGTGTGTAGCACGTGCCTATACGGTTGTCATGCGCTCGACGTGGTTAAGAGGCCGGCCGTTTCTGCGGTTTTCGAAACTCATCAAGGATGCTTGTATATTACATCGGTTTTTTATCGCATCAAACACGATACATGCCTTCGAAATATTACACTTTTAATTCGTAACGCGTGTACGATTCTGCCAGTAACGCTTTTTTTTTTTTCATCCAACTATTTTTCCTGCGCGTAAAATATAGGATTCGAAAAATTAAGTCTAAAAGAAGTGACCCCCTGACTAATAATTACTTATTAGTCTCCAATAAAAAGGAGTCATAAACTGTACTTCAAAATTTAACCGAATGTTTATTTTAGCGACGAATATTCCTGTGTTTAATTATCAATTTTTTACGTTATTCAATGTCAGCCGTGTTCTTATGTATACATAAGGTATTTTATCTTACGAATAATTTTCACTCGATGTTTCCTCAATAGAAGTTATCGAAGGTTTAATTAGGGAGTATATTTAAGTTTCAAGGTTGCTTAAAATTGAAAGCTTCGGTGAATTAAGATTCAAGCGCATGAATAGCTAAATAGAACCTCATTTTTGCCCCTCTTTATATATAGACGTAAATATATATAGTATATGTGTCTATATATATATAGTATATGTGTCTATATATATATAGTATATGTATCTACGTATTCTCCTGAACTTTGACGATGCGGTGCAGCATACGATTAAGGTTAAGTCAATATTTGCATTTGGCGAGGTGCTATTGGATGGGCAAGCTTCACACCTCGATGCTTCCTCGCTTATAGAGATCGAAGCTGGAATTGAGATGACGATGATATGACCTCGATTTTTAATGACCGTCCGATTGAAGATATCGAATCGAGCGCTTGCCATCTCGCAAACGTCAGTTTGTAAGCTGCGAATACAAGAGTTGCGAAAATAAAATAAAATGCACTTTGAAAAGAAATACGTCGTAATTGAGGAAAAATCCAACACGAATTTCTGCATTCACTTAAACTCCGTCCACGTTTGATTGCGCGTTTTAGTGGCTTTATTTCAATAGATATTATATATATGATATAGAGAAAAGAGTCCGCGGGATTTATTACGATAAAATATAATATAAATAATATATAAAATATATATAAAATAATAGAGAGCAACGTGTGTTCCCGAAACACGAAGCAGTTGATAGTTTATTCGATTCTAAGTGAAATAAAACATTCCAGATTGCTGAGAAAGCGTGTTTCGCTTGCGAATGTCGTGTCGGTATTTGTCGCGTGGCAAGCACACCGAGTTGGATCATACGTTTTCATTAGGCTAATTAACATAGCGACATTGACATTGCGGCAATGTCACGGTACAAAGAAATCCATCGGCTGTTTCCCTTATCGTGACTTTTTTTTATATTACTTTTCCGCAGTGTCATGTTGTTTGTCTGACATTTACTTTGATATTGCATTATCAGTTAATAAATTGCTAAAGGCGATCGCTATTCGCGGATGCGCGTTGCCAATTTCGTCCCCCCCCCCCTCATTGAAAGATTCATCCCGTCGTTCGGAGGAAGTCAACTTTTCTCGATTCATTCTATATGCGATACGAATATTTAATACGAAGAAGGAAGGCGGTTTCGTGAAGGACATGAAACGCGAGCCGATTAATGGACTTCCGGCGAGAGGTGACGTCAGGCTCGACGCGACGAGAGGGCTGCAGAAACCGCACAGACAAACCGCAAACTATCGCGCTGCCCACAATTGGCTTGGACACACCGCGAACGGGAAAACCTTCCTCTAAGCGGAAGTGTTTACACGCCAATCGCTCGTGTGGGGAGAAAGCGATGCGCGGCGTGCTGAATTTACCCTTTCTGGCACGATAAAAATAATCTTATCCGGTTGTGGTCTTCTCTTTCCTTCCCGCCATTTTAATTTAGAATATATACTCAATTAAGTAAAATGATATTTTTTTTTGTATTATAATCTTGCAAATTTTATATTGAATAGCATTTTTGCTCTTTGCTGCCATTCGCGATGTTTACAAAGACAGAAATTGGAATGCGTAATTCGCGAGAAAAAAGAAGAGGGAGGGAAAGAGATATCGTGGCGAATCAACCCCAGTGGCGTATGATGGGGAAGTAAACAAACATCAGAAAAAAATGTTTGTCAGGGGTAGCGCCGCGACGTCACGCGGAGGCGCCTTCGAGGCGCCGCCGTTCAGTCCGTCCATCGATTCGCATCCTGTAAGGATGTAATCCCGACGAAGGGAGAGAATCAGCCGCTCCGATGGCGCCCTGGCGCCAACCCTCCCCCTTGCCCTTCTCGATGCGAGCCATCCAACCTTCGGATTCTCTCTCTCTTTCTCTCGTCGATCTTTCTGATAATCATTTCGCCAGGATTGCGATCTCGTCGCGTTATCCGGGTTTAAGTTAAACTGCCCGTACAGGATCAGACTTCAAGGATCCCCGTCCTTAGCTTTAATTGTTATTTCTCTGGCTTTCGGTCATTAAGGATGTAATGTTGAGACCACGGGATGTAATTTCGAAACCTTGCCGTGCTTTCCGTCGTAATTTCTGACGTAGACAATATCGTTGGATCTTTCTGATTGTATGTAATTATCATTACAGCATCCTTTGTCGAGTACAATAATGTTTCGATGACTGGAATCGAGATAACGAGATAATTTGTCGTCCTTTTTATGTTGGATCTCAGATTTCGGGATTGATTAGTTTTATGATGGAAAACTTTTCTCTGTGTACAGAAAAGTACCGTTAAATTTTTCATTGTGTTGATTCTCGACGTATCTTGACCGAACGCATGTTTGAAATAAAATTCCGAATAAATTATTTATAATAGCGTCTTTTTTTTTATCTTGTCAAGAAATATTAGCGCGATACTTGAAAGTCTATCGAGTGTATCTCTAAAACTTTCTGATCGACATCTATTGAATCTCTTCCAGTTGTATATCCGCTGAAGAGTTTCACTGTTTAAAGCCGTTTCCGTAAATGACAATCTTGAAAAGTACAGCGGGCGTGAATCGCATCGCGATTTTCGTTCTTGCTGCACGCAGAGATGACATAACGAACGGATTATTTCTTTTTGCTATTTCGAGACACGCTACGTCATCGACTATTAATCTGCAAATATATAATCTTCCAGGACTGAAATAGACATGTCGCGACTCTTTATCGTATTCCGAACAAACTTATTTAAATAAATATGGAGCTAAAAATTATTATTTCTTGAAGTATATATTTTATTATATATTCAATTTTATATAATAATATAATTTGTATTTTCTATTATTGTACTAACTTATTAAATAGTTCAAATATTTATATATAAGATGTCTTCAAACTGAAGTTTGTTTTCACTACTAGATTCTTTGACAGATTTGATTTATGTATAATATGTAATACTATATAATTATTTTTAAAGTGTGAGGCTTATATAGAATGATAGTTTCCATTATAAATACTTATATATAAGTTACACGATATTGCTCAAGAATTTATGAAAAAGAGAGTTTAATCAAGACTACTCTCTTTCTACTTGCATCTAGAAAAGCGAACATTTAACGGATAATACTCGGAAATCATAATCCGAGAAAAATCGAGCGATAAAGCTTGGATACAAAATATCCAGATACAAAATGATCCGAGGGGGAAAAAAATTATTATTTCTTGAAGTATATGATTATTGTGATATTTCGATATTTTCTTTGATTTTTTTAAATATTATATATTCTAGATATTCTAACAGCATAAGCTTTTACACTTAAAAAAGTATTCTGCGTTCCATTTGAATAATCTTTTGCTCTTTTATAGCGAAAACATTTCCTTATATTATATATATGAAATTTAAATATTTTATTATATATTCAATTTTATATAATAATATAATTTGTATTTTCTATTATTGTACTAACTTATTAAATAGTTCAAATATTTATATATAAGATGTCTTCAAACTGAAGTTTGTTTTCACTACTAGATTCTTTGACAGATTTGATTTATGTATAATATGTAATACTATATAATTATTTTTAAAGTGTGAGGCTTATATAGAATGATAGTTTCCATTATAAATACTTATATATAAGTTACACGATATTGCTCAAGAATTTATGAAAAAGAGAGTTTAATCAAGACTACTCTCTTTCTACTTGCATCTAGAAAAGCGAACATTTAACGGATAATACTCGGAAATCATAATCCGAGAAAAATCGAGCGATAAAGCTTGGATACAAAATATCCAGATACAAAATGATCCGAGGGGGAAGATCGCATAGAAAGGGAGGAAGAGAGAGAGAGAGAGAGAGAGAGAACGCGTGACGCGCACGCGGAGCGGGAGCGGAATATTGATTGTCGCAGAGTCGGAGCGTCGCTTCTCCCCCCTCCACGCGCGGCGATGCCGTCCGTCCGGCAGTCAGCTGACTCGAGTTACCCGACTCACAGCTGATCCGACGCACGCCGCCGTGGTGGCGCAACCGCCGTCGCATTGCCGTCCTCGCGCCTCTTCTCTTTCCTCCGTTCTCTCCACCATTCTTCGCGATCGAGTCGCCTTCTCTTCGTCCCTCTTCGTCTCTTGTACGCATTTAATTGCCCTCTTAAAATGCAATAGGTGCGTGAAGAGATCCGCGAGACTCTGGAAGAAAAAAGATACGAAGTACCAGTAAGAAATGCGTATGAAATGAATCAGTATTTTATCACTCTCTCGATAAATTGACAGATGTGATTCTACTTCGCTCGAATATTTCGACTGACAGAGTTAAAGAAATCAATCCTGTTTGATGTCTCGAATGTCTCGTTTTTTTGTTTTTTTTTTCGGAGAGAAAGAAGTAAATGGGGAGGGGAGAGCAAAGGTGTTGCCTTTTGTGGAACTTCGATCGTTACTCCGGAAACAAGGCGTGTCCAAAATAATTCGTTTCTGGAATTGGAATTGGTATCCAATCGACAAAGTTTCTTTTTGGCATTTATATACACGTTAGATATTTCTGGTTTCCACAATAATCGATTGATCACTGTTTACTATAAATAAATCGTTCATTGACGAAGATGAGCTTCCACTCGGGCTTGTAATTGCAGCTATGATTTACTTTAAATACGCGGGTTTAAAATAAATTCTAGATTATATATTTAAAGTAGGTCTTATATATCCTCAAGAGACTTGACAGATTCGATTATAAATGTCTTAAGTATGTTACATGGTAAATTACATGAAAATCTCGGGATGCATCAGCTTTTATGTCTATATGCAGTATTTATTGTTTAATGGTATTTTTTACACTCTTTTCCACACACACATACATATCATATTTGGATTTAATAAAAATTTTTTATCTCAACTGCGAGTTTGTAAATACAATACATATCGCTGCTTTAAAAATTATCGATATTCCTAAATATATAGCTGTCCTAAATTCAACAAAGGCATTATTTTATTTTTACGCTTCGTGTTGAACATTTCGTGTATATAAATATGATCTATAACTCTTTTTCATAAAATCCATTGAAATTAACGTCGCGACAGACCAATTCTGTGGTCACGCTAATTCCTACCACGTCCGATTTCAGGAAGGTTAGTTTTAATGGAGATCAACGTGCCCATACCTCGTGGTTGTATTAATACTACACATCACGCACGACACAATGTCGAATAAATGTCCTACTGGGTAAAAACGTGCATGCGCATTTCGGTCCCGCACATATAGTCGAATAATTAAACGAGATGTTCTGGAGGAGAGGGATATATTCAATTCAATCCACTAACAATGATATGAAACAAAAGAGCTTTGATAGATATAACTTTTGCTAAACATGGATAAATTGAAAATTATTAAATGAGTTATTTTATATATATTTACTCCTCTATTTTTTCTCAGATAAATAAATAATATTTTACTATTACTTATATTTCATACATTATTTTTCCTCTTGGAATAATAAAAATACTGGAAAATATCGAATTTGCAATTAGCATGATATAGGAAGATATCTGTATACCATCGCCTTTAATTCGCATTATATTTCGATGCGTTTCATCCCCGATCGCGGACTCGGTGATTCGTCAGGCCGTGATCTCGGCAGTCGCATTCGTGCGCTCGACGGCGGCGCGTCGAGTAGCACGAGGGTATCTGATGATCCGGGAGTCTTTGGACAGAGTTACGTTTGCGAGATGCGCGAGAAACGCGGACAACGCCTCGTCCGGATCGGACGTTACGATCGGTCATTTTGATACATCCGAGCGGCGTGTTTAGAAAGTTCGCGAACGACTAGTCCCTTCAGATGATCTTATCCTCACCCATTCCACTTGTTTTCCCTCGTTTTTCCGCGCTCGCGAGTGACGAACCCATTAAACGTGAAAGAACGAGCGCTCCTTCTCTCTGCTCTGTCGTTCCATTATCCGTCGTACACGATAATATGATAGACAGTGATAACGATCTACGGGGCACGATGCGACGTGATTCGATTAGGAGAAATACCGCAGCGTCCACCACGACGTGATGCGGCAAGAAAAGAGCAGAATAAAGAGGACCACTTTGTGTGACCTCGTGGAGAATACTGCGGGCGCAATGATCTCGCGAGGAAACGCGTACTTTTTTTAGACAGTACTAATTGTTTTAATTTTTATTTATGACGAAAATATCAAGTTTCCCGATGATAAAATTCATCTGCGTTCGATTCGTTAATTAAAATCGACGAGCTTATTGTTCCAAAATCGTTTTAAATCTATAACATATTTAGAAAAACACGGAGATTATTTATTTTTATTACAAAGTTATAGGAAACTACACGTAATATTTTTAGTTTTTAAAAATGAGATACACTGAATATTTTGTAATATTTTTAAGTCTATTAAAATCAGAAGAAAATTATCGATCATGTCAGAAAAATTCCGCAGCATGTTCCATAACGACCTTCTTGGAAAAAAATGAGAATTATTATTTCTAGATAATTCCATTTATCCGACTGAATGCTTTTCCTCGAGACGGAATAAAACTCGATTAGGTCATTACTATCCGCGGAGAACGAACAAATTGTAATACGAATCAAAAGACGAGAATTGCTGAAGTATTGAGTGCTGGAAATTAAATAGATCGATATTACATAAATGTGGAAAATGAATAAGAGCAGGAAATACAAGACAAGAATTATTGAAGCAATACAAACCGAAGGTTTAATAGGTTGATGCACATATTTTTTGCTCGAAATCCCTCGTGAATTTTTGAAAGAGAAAAGAGAGCAGTCCCTTATTTACTCGCCTGCTCTTTCGGGAGATTCCCGCCGAGCGGGACCGCTTATGACGAGTTCTATCTGTCAGAATCAAGGACGGAGTAGCAAAATTTAGTCCTCAGCAGGTACTGCGGGATCTTCTAGAGATCACAAAAAGAAGGAAGCGTCGTTTTTGAGATGGCCAAATTTGGCAGCATATTTCATTCGGTTCGAAGTTACTTATATAATTTTTATAAATAATATATATGCAAATATAAATAAAATTTAAATATAAATATTGCCGAATATAAAATTTTTTTATTAACTGTAAATTTTGAGTCGGGAGAAAAAAATCGCGACTTATCGAAGTTTCTTTGCGTGATGAATCTGGAACACTCTGCTTCTCCTTGCCACTTTAATGTTATACTGGATTGCATGCGTTAAGTGTGATTTAAATTTTGGATGCAACCTCATCCGGGTCACGATCAAGGACGCATATGTCACGGTTTCGTGCAGTTGGTCGAAATTGTCTACTTGGCTCGAACTTTTCGCTCATTTCCCGATGCACCGACATTCGAATTTACACTTGACCGACTAACCGGGTTGATAGCTCGCATAACGCACGCTGCGTTATCATCGTAATTCTCGTTGATATCAATTCTGCAATTACAATATTTTTTTGTCGTAATTATAAATTATTTAATTTTTTATAAATTATTATAATTCGCTTGGTGATGTGTATATCGAAGTTTTTATGATGTTTATATTATATTCTTTATCTTTAATCTTTTCAAGTATTTTTTAAAAATTATTTTTTTAAGAAATAGATCGAGAAGAGAAGACGGAACGGACACGTGGTTTTAATTTCAGAGAAACATGTAAATTTTTCTCTCCACTTCTGTCGTGTATGTATTACATGGGTTTCGTCCGACGACATAGTTTGCGTTTTACCTTTCCACCGCTACCGGGAAATTACGTTCGCGGAAACAACTTTGTGAACTTTTGTGCCAATAAAACGAGCGTTCTCGAGGAAAGCGAAAAGTCAAGGTATAACCAAGCGTCTGTTAAGTGTGACAGCGTACACATTTTTAATTCTACGCTATGTTACTTAATCTATACGAAATTATTTTTCATTTTAATAAATTATTTTTCATCTTATATGTGACACTCTAAATTAGATTTCGCCGATAAATTTTCTACAACCGATATTATTAGTTGTCAACGCAAATAAAGCACGTTTTTATCGCACGATATAATCGCGAATTTTGCAGAATACGATCGTAATCTCGCGTATGCAAAAAGTCGAATAAAAGCACAGTGACGACATACTCGTCACAAAAGGGTCATGAATTTTATTTCGATCGATCGAGATCGCTAATTTCTTGGTATATTTTTCTTTATGGCGTCATGGACACACGTGTACGCGATAACCCAGTTTCTGAAAGACAGCGAAGCGACAAACTCGCGGTATTAAGTGAGGAAATGAGAAATCTGGCATTGTGCCAGCGACGCATGTTGCTGAAATTTTTCTAGTGAATCGCACGCGAGAACGAAGGGGAGAGAGAGAGAGAGAGAAAATGTGAGAAAGGGGGTCGAGGAAAATGCAATTTATCGATGCTTCGAAATGTAGATTCCCCGAGAGTATACGCGATGAATAGTAATTTGATATATGTACGGATATGTACGGATTATATATCTGCTGTGCATCAACCTAAATAAAAGTTCGAAATTATCAGTAACAGCTGCACGCAGTTATGATCTTTTGAAATATTATATAATGATACATTGTTACAACGATTTATAAGTACATGATCGAACGCGAATTTTGCTCCAGATCGACGATGACTGATCTTTCGCGCTCATTCTCGTAAACGAGATCGATTGTCTTCCAAGGAGTGTCTTCCGCACCTTCTGTCGTCTTCCCGCGAGCTATTTCTTCTCGAATCGATTAGACCGAGCATCATTGTGCTATACGTGAATTCTCAGACTTGGTGAGACTACGAACGCGGCAAACGTGAAGTTGAAAATAAATTGAGTTAAGCTACTTTTAAGTCGAAAGAATCATTCGAGGATCCCTGGGAATCACGCGCATGAACACTCGGAAGAATCTTGAAATTATTAGAAAAGTCAGGATTTCTCAGAAAGGATTGAAAAAATATTATTATTCCTAGGAAAATCAAGATCTATATGGAGTGAACCTTATTTGAAACGCACGAATATTAAGGACAAGCGAGTCTTTTCAGAAGAGAAGAAAAAGAGAGCGAAATACATAAAGAAATATTATCGTACTGTTAAAAATATAAAAAATCCAAGGATCTAGAACCGTTCACTTGAAGTGAATAAGTATCAAGCGGCGACCCTTCTCGTTTCTGAATCATTAAAAGAATACATAAATCGAGCACGCGAATCAAAGATCAGAAGAGACTTTTCGCTCTTCTACCACCTCGGAACATCGTTGGAACATTCCGTCCTCGATACCTCGAAGAATTATTTAGAGGTGCTCGAAGATAGATTCTCGCGATCCCAGCAGTCTCCTTTCATCTCGGCCGCTCTCGAGAGGATCCGGGACAAGTGTCCCGGCACGTGCTGGCCATAGTTCGATGACAATTGAACAAGATTTGGTGCCTACCCAGCGTGCGTGAGCGGATCCTCAGGCACGAGGGCGGCGCGCCGAGGAGGTCGTCCTCGACCACGACGATCACGACGACGACGACGACGATGCTGCGCTCGCCGGCGCGCGGCGCCGTCACCGTCCTCCGGGAGCCTTCCTCGGCCTCCGCCGCGGTAGCGGCCGCGGCGGCCGCGGTGGCGTCCTCGGCCACTACCGTCTCGGCGCCGCCGACACCGGTGCACCACGGCGGCGCCGGCACCGGTGCTGGTAGCTCGAGCAGCGCCTCCTCCTCGCGTCTCTCCCTGCTCGACACCTGCCACAGGAAGATCAGGCTCTTCGGCGAGCTAGTCGCGTGAGTTCCCCTCCCGCAAACGATCGCGTAGATATGTACATATGTGTATGTATGTGTGCGAGTACCACGATGCGTTTATTGGTACCGGTGTAATTAAATCTCACATCTTGTCACATTCATATTACGATCAAAAAATGAGAAAAATCGAGTATCCGTTATGTAAATTATATACACGGTATATTATAAGCGTTATAAGCAATGTTATTGTACGGAAATGTGATTAGACATATATATATATATATATACGTGTATATATATACAAGAGATATACGTACTGGCTGATTCATGCCAATTTTTTCTTATGCGAAGCTGCAGCTTCTTTCCAGGAGCATGTGCTTTCTAGTGAGCGATTAAAGCGCTTTGAACCGTGTAGACGTGGCTGAACATGATGCTGCTATCGTTATATTGCATGTAATTGCATTTTTCACTGGCAGGAAGCTGGATGTGCGACGTGGCTGCTGTGAATTGAACCAAGCTCGAAAACACAGTATACTCGGAACCAATATTATATTTAGTTCTCACCTATAAACAAAGATATCATGTTAATTACGTATTATCGCGCGATTCACATTAATTGGGACTATCCATGTTTTTTAATATTATTAAATTGATGCACAAAACATTTTTATTATCTCTTTCTATATTCTGTTTTTAAATGTAAAGTTTTATATATCTATTAATTTATACAAAAAGATTTATGATTAAAATATATAGGGTACAATAGAGTAATAACATCCTCTATATTATAAATACGTAAAATGTAGCGCTTTATATTATGGTCACTGATATTACGATAATAGTACATTGCAACAATCATGCAAATTATTTCCACTGTAATATAGCGCCGAACACAACATTATTATTATTATTATCATTATTATTATTATTATTTCGTATTATTATTAAAGAATTTCTATAAAATTAAACAATATTGAAAACGTTCTCTCTGGCGTTCTGTTTGCGCAAAAAAAAAAAAAAA
>NW_021849743.1:880307-904882 GCF_003651465.1 Formica exsecta | reverse complement strand
AAAAAAAAAAAAAAAAAAGAATTCCGTTTGTTTCTCGTCGAATTCGTGACGTGAGAAATACAACGCCCATGGCTTCGCTGATAGATTAAAGACAAATTGAATAGAGAGTCGGGAAGCGTCGACGGTAATTGTACAAATCCGATAATTCGCTAATCTGATTAATGAATTCGCGCTACTCGATTAAAGACGAAACGCTCTCATCCAATCGAATCCGGTCAAGCTGGAGACCGCAAATTAGCGAACGTTTGTGAATCGACAATCACAGTGCATTGTAAAAGATATTTCATTCACTTTTCCTTTGACGATTTTCCGGGGATTTGCTTTTGACGATAAAAAACTGTAGACGATAGCGTCAAAAATTATATAAGCTATCATTTTTGTAACATTATTATTTATATCGATCATTGGCACACTTTTGTAATCTTTATCAAATTATTAGGCTGTTTTCTCTGTAATTTATTGATATTCTTTGTAATAAAACTGATCTTTTCTCGTTCCTTTGGCAAATATCAATCTCTTATTAAACGCCACGTATAAGCTATTCCGAAACGTGTTTCCCCTTTCAATTGCGAATTCTTTGACCATTTTTATAATAATAAAATTCTATGAAGAATCGATTCCCTCTCTCTCTCTCTCTCTCTCTCTCTCTCTCTTTGATATTGATTAATAATTGACAATTATAATAATTTGATTTCGGACAGCGTGCTCATTAATCTCACACACGCGAGGCTGTGCTATATTACATCTATATATTTGCGCAATATCTACGGTTTTGCTTGATTGGCTTGAACGTTTTAAAGATCGCCATGTGCGAAGAGGCTGTGCTGCATAATTCACTGACCGTGCGAATGTTTTCTCGTTTTACAGAAAAGCCAGACGAAAGGAGAAAGATGCGGGAGCCACGGAGGATCCTAAACTGTACCTGGAGGAGGCCGCTCTCGAGAGACAGTTGCCGGAGCTGGACCTGAGGATGCTCGTGGATTTACCGCCCGGTCTGGATTACAACGAGTGGCTGGCGTCGCACACCCTCGCACTATTCGATCATATTAATCTCGTCTACGGCACGATATCCGAGTTTTGCACCATGACGGGTTGTCCCGATATGACCGGTCCCGGCTTAAGGTACGTTGTAAACTCCGATTTTTTCGCTTACTTATTCACGGTATCTCGAAAAAATTACATCTCCGATTTATTCGAGCATATTTAAGAGAACTATATTTTTTTATTACAGAATGTAAAAACATATTCTGAACCGTGTACATAATATGGAGGAAATAAAGAGCGTTATATTTCCTCCACATTTTTTATTTAAATTTTGAATATAAATTTAAGTTTTATTGCTAAAGATGGAGGAAAAATCGAAAAAGGATATGTGATGGAAAATCTGAAATGTTAAAAAATTATTTTTTCAATTTCTTCGATATAAAGAAACTAAGTGTTTTCGTCTCACAGTACAAATGTAATCTCTGCTAAATGCACCATCATGTTGTCATATTTTTAACAGAGAATTGATAGCTTTTATCGATGAAATTTTGAAGTTTGATCCAAATTATTGTCCATCACTCTTGTTCATTATTTGCTTTGTGTGCTGTTAATGTTTTGCATTTGAAATGACCAATCCATTGACACAATTGTTTTATTATTCTAGAACGTATCTATGGTTCGACGAAAAGGGGAAAAAAACGAGAGTGGCAGCACCGCAATATATAGATTATGTTATGACATTTACGCAACGCACCGTTAGCGACGAAACTATATTCCCGACAAAATACGGTGAGTCATTCAACCTTTATATAATTATTTAATTCGTTAACATTGATTAATAAACATTATAGCTTCTTTTTGAATAACATTGCTACTATCATAAAAATTTATATCGATTATTAATCGATCGAGAGATATGTATATTTATTATATTAATTTTATGTTATATATATTATATTTAATTATTAATTAAGAGCCGAGAAACATCAATCGGTTAATTAAAGCCGAATAATTATTTTTTTTAGCAAACGAGTTTCCGAGCTCGTTTGAGTCGATAGTGCGTAAGATCCTGCGGCTACTGTACCACGTGGTGGCACACATCTACCACTGCCACTTCAGGGAGGTGGCGCTTTTGGGGTTGCATGCTCACCTCAATTGTGTGTTCGCCCACCTCACGCTCCTTAATCAACGCTTCAACCTTATAGATCCCAAGGAGACGGAGATTCTGGGGGACCTAGAGGCCGCCCTCTTGGGTAAGCTTTATATATTACCGCCGCTGCCACACCGATGCGGTATTGATCGATGCTGATTACGCAATGCCGGGGAGAGATCCGAGACCGAATTGCGCGACAGAATATTTCCTTTGACGATCGATAGAGTCGTGTATGTGTGCCTTTAAAAAACAAACTTCTCATTACACATCTCGTAATTCTTTATTTGATGCCGACGATCGGTCAAATCGGAGCTTAAAACTAAAAAAAAATTATTGAAAAAAGAAAGATTGGAACTGTATATTGAAGTGCCTCGGATATTCTCTCAGCATTCGTCATCGCCGATTATCGGAGAGGTACGCGATGTTGAAAGAGACTTACTCGTATCTCCGTAAAGTCTAACGGAGCGTCGAGAAAGCTCTCTTGTGGGAATCAATTTGCACGATTATTAAGGGACGAACCTAATTACGGTGTATTAAGTGTATATTTAGCCAGCTACATTATACGCCTCGCCGGAGAGATACATGTTTGATTTTATACTATCGATTCCTTCCCCGACTACTTGCTTGCAGGTGACTCGACATCCGCGCCTTCGCAGACCTTAGCCATCCAGGAGACTCCGACCTCCACAACCACTACCAATACCACCTAGATCGCCGCGATGCGTAATAGCATGCGAGCAGAGGTTGCAGTTCCTGAGATTAGGTGACGATAGGTGATTCGTTTGTTCGTTCGGTTTCTTTTTGCCTTCATTTTATTCTTTTTATAGACCACATGCGAAAAAATAGAATTTATTGCGATACGATCGGCTGGTGGATGAAGAGAAAAAGAGAGAGAGGGAGAGAGAAAAAGAAAGAAAGATAGAGAATGAGAGAAAGCGGCGATTCTGTAAAAACAAAGAAAAGATACCAGTAGTACCTGTACATAGCAAAGTGTGAACAACTACATGATGTAATTAGGTTTCTCCGTTTGTTGTTTGTGAGATTGTACATAATTTATTAAATGGTAAGATATATATATACACGAGAGAGAGAGAGAGAGAGAGAGAGAGAGAGAGAGAGAGAGAGAGAGAGAGAGAGAGAGAGAGAGAGAGAGAGAGAGAGAGAGAGAGAGAGAGAGAGAGAGAGAGAGAGAGAGAGAGAGAGAGAAATAACGAGTGAGAATGAAAGAGCGCGAAAGCAAGCGAGAAAGAGAGAGAGCGCGATAGAAAAAAAACGAGTATTGATTATTATTGACAAAGTTAGTTGCTATAAGAGATGATTTGTTCTGTAAAAATGACACAATAATAATATTGTAAAGTTAAAATAATACCAAATATATACCTGGTGTTAAGGCACATGTCTT
Organism: Formica exsecta; assembly: GCF_003651465.1. Taxonomy (NCBI): domain Eukaryota; kingdom Metazoa; phylum Arthropoda; class Insecta; order Hymenoptera; family Formicidae; genus Formica; species Formica exsecta. Next base: position 901,343 of record NW_021849743.1, on the reverse strand, counting down.
ATCGGTGACGAGTTGAAAATACGTGATGTGTGTGTATGTGTGTGAAGGAATCCCATCTCCCTTCTAGAAGTGAACCTATCGTCTCAACTATTGACCAAGTCGTCCTCTAGAAAACCTCCGAAAATCTTTAATTATCTTAAATTACTCATAAAATTGCTTCTCTTCCTCCTTTGAAATTTTTTAAGAATTTCTAATTTCCACTTACAAGTTCAGGTGCAAGCAGTGGTGGTCGGTGCGTGAATGTGCTTCACTTCAACGAGTCTGATCGCGGCGCAAAGATTCGCGATTTCTCTCAAAAATAGGCCTATCGCCTCGGCTATCGGCTCGCAGAGATCTCTTAACGACGTAGCGATATTATAGAGAAGGATCAGTACTGGTTGCACAAGAGCGTTGAACAGAATGGATAGCAGCGGTTTCACAAAGTAATCCGCTATCAATTGAAGTATCCCCACTGTCAGCGGTCGGATCACGCTATAGAGAATGAAGCGGAGGAGCTGCAGAATAAAAGCCGTGACGAAGGCGATGCCGATATGAATCGTGCCAAAGATTTCTGCCCAAAAGCGGGTTGCTGCTTGATCAGTCTTTTCGGCACATTTATCGGTAGTCAAGACAGGATGGCAATCGGTTGTTCGATAATATCTGCAAGAAATATCACCGTCCCGATCGGTCTCATTTAATTAGTGTATTAATTATATATCAAGTATCCCTCTTCGCTCCGCGTTACGTTATTCAGTTAGACCGATTAAAAATTTTTCTTAATTAAATTTAATTATTACGTTAATCGAAAAGTATCAGTGCGATAAAGCAAGTCTTCGAGAATGTCTTGCATATATTTTGCACTTACACCGAGGTAAGCGATACTTACGCGGAGCTTCCGTGATCGAAGTAGTAAATCTCGATCTTCTCCGCCACTTCCTCCCTCTTGAGTTTCGTCTTCGTTGGATACTTGAGAGGCTTTGATTTACCGGCATCGTACTTGGCGCTCTTACTCGGTATCCCGTTCGACATCTCGTAAGCGGCGAGGGGTTGAAATTCGTGTGGTGGCTGCGACGCGTCCAGATGCTGTTTAGGCATGCCTTTGAGAGGCACCTGAGCATAGTGAGGACACTGAACCTGTTTCAACTTTATCTCGTACATCTTGTTCTCCTTGCCGAAGTGCCCATTTCTTGGCCGCTTCCAGCTGAAACGGCTCCAGAACTGCCGCGATTGCGGTTTATCTAAACGAACGTACGTTTATAAATCTCTGTCGACGTATTTACTCACGCAGGATGTATTTTAGCTCCTTTAGATATGGACTATATATCGTATAATTTCTACCAATGCGTATTGTAATCTCCATATGCAAAAGATTTTTATAATTTTTTTGTATCTTAAATTTCTGTAAAACTGATAAAATTCAAATTTAATGATAAAGAACGTTTTATACAATCCCGCACGAGTATATACTTATAGCAAATCAAATATNNNCCGATCGGAGACGAAGTTTCCTATAATATATACCTTTTTTAAGTTTCACAGGCAGAACGTAACCGTTGCTGAAATGATAAATCTGCTTTTGAGAAACAAATCGGCTAACGGATAATGGAAGGCGTGATGGCGTTACATTTTATGACTACGGCATAAACACGGAGGAAAGCTCAATTGCGTCGTTGCAGGCCAACTTCTCGAGTTCTCCCGCTGGCGATCCAGTTTTGCTGGAACCGCGGATGGGGCTTCCGTTGTCGCGGCTACGCAATAAGTTGCGACCGGCGTCGCGTCGATCGAACATTTACAATCTGTATCTATATACAAAACACAAGCATTGAATGATTGTTTATAAATATATAAATGAGTTCTAAAAGACAGACAACTTAGTTCGATTTTGAGGGACACTCTTTATAGAGTTTCGCTTTCATACAACGTGAGAAATGCGCGTGCCTTTAGGTCCTTCAACAGCATCGTTTCCCTTTCCGATCGTATTGGTGCAGACCACATTTACGTCGGAATTTACGGCCGAAGTAACATCATCCGAGTGCAAAGACGTTAGATTGGACGGTTCTGTGGTGTCGGTGCAAGAACAATCCTCTCCGGTAACCATGTTATCAAACATTTCCTTACAATAAAACACATGGAAAATTATATAAAATAACATCAACATCGAACGCAAACAGAACTGTCAGAACAATAACAAAAGCGATTGGCAATTATACATATGATATATATGCTTTGCATATTCAAGTCGTATCGATTCTAATTTAACGTATATATAGTTATAATTTCAATTAGTTTAAATTCACATTATAGACACATGAGAATAAAATCTGTAATATTTTATGCTGAAAATTAAGATTTAAGAAAAAAAATTGTATCCGACTAATTTTTCGCGTTTATGAAAAAGATCTACTTTAAATTACTCAAAGAACTCATAGAACTCATAGATGATGTTTAGTTTTTCTATAGAAAATTATACGAAGAGATAAATCGTTGCGTTAATTGTAACGAATGATTCCATTATCACGAATATAAAAATCAATCGCGAAGAATTAGTCAGTTATCGAGAATCTCTTATATAATCAATAAAAAAAAATCCTTTCGAAATCTATATTATTGAAAATCCACATATATCTGTCTATATCGTGTTTTCTTCCAGAAAACAAAAGTTAGACATACTTTACGTGCTGTATACTGTTTTTATTCCTGTCTTGCGGCTATACGACATAGTTTTCTCCAAATGATATACCAGAAATTATTACATCTTTTAATATATGTATATATAGTTTTCTTTCAAAGTTTTTCTCTCGAGTGAAATAGATAAACGTTAGACTCTTATTTACATCGGATAAACCTTGGAAGTAGAATATATAGGACAATTATACCATCAAACAGACAGTAAATGACGTATCATCATATGCGAATACATTGTGTTATAATTCATCAAAAATTTAACAGCAATTCGAACATTCAATGTATGTGTGTTATACATGTTGTTTTCGTATTATCTCGCAAATCACAATGATGGGAAAGGTGTTGTATTGTGAATTACAATTTTATATAACTGGGAATTTTTTTTTCTTGTATAAGATATATCTCTTAGAATCTTAAAAACTATGAATTATTCTTATAGAGTTTAAAGGATAGATAGAAACGTGCGTACGTGTATTAAATAACATTCATTACGACTCTATATCCTTTGGCTGTAAAAACATTATCATTTTTTTGTCGTTCTGTTTCGCTTGCTTAACAATATATATATATATCGATACTTATGATTTGCGAGAGAGGAAAAACAGAGATCGGTATAATTTACGAGAAAAATTGAACAAAACTCCAATCCTAGCATTTCATTTATGCGCGAACTAAGAGAGAGAACAAGATTATTACCATATTCCCATCTCGCTATCCACATTTGAATTTAGCGAAATTATATCGATCCCGATTTTCAAGTATTATATAGTACATACACAGGAAGTTAGGATAATACATCTTACTCTGACAATTAAACCTTTCGAATGAAAGAAATAATCACACAACGCAGTTAACAATATTTTTCTATAAATCTCAGTTGGACTAGATTGTGAAATAAAAAGTATGTAAAAATTGAATTCAGTCCTACGCGAAATAATGCCTTCGATGAACATAATTATCTTATAATATATTGATATTGTAGTACAATCAATATATTATATACTCTTTTATACTGTTATATTTTTTTATATAGTATTTATACATGTATCTCTTTGCTAATAACATTGACATGGAGTACTCGATTTGCAATAATTGTGTGTGTAATTGCTATTTCAGGTGTATACATATTAAAACTATCTGTATGTTTCAACATTTTGTACACAAGTGTTCCTTATCGTTCTGTACAAGAAGTCGTTGGGTGTGAAAACTTGTATCAACTATAATATTATAATATGACATAATTGGTAAATCTCGAATCTAGAGTTGAACGTATAGGACAATGATTTTGAAGACGCATATTCTTCTAAATCATATTGAAATAAAGCTGATATAATTATTTACAGACGCGTCAAATGAAATGTATAATAATATTTACATACAAATGAGCAGTTATATTAAAATATGGATTTGAAGAAACTTTGTTGTACAATTAGTATTAAAATGCATGTGATTTCATCATAGCATGTCATCTCATCGTTACGATGCGTTCTTAGAACAAAAAAATTCTGTAACAAACTAAATATATATGTATTATACTAAAAAAATCACACAAAACTATATTATGCAAATACTCAATTTTTGATCGATTCGCTTTCATACGCACTCACAGAAATCAGAATCATGATACCAGAAAGTAATCAAACTCACGCAAGAGTATAGATTTACATTTTATATATATTAATATCACATCTTTTTTCTTCTCTTTGATAATTGATTAGATTCTGAAAACTCTTTATAATTTATTTCACGTTTTATAATATGATGCATGATAATGACTTCAATGTTAGCGTCATAAAAAGTCTTGACGATAGCAATATGCAGTCATTATATAGTTAAGTTACTTTCTAAAAGAAAGATAATTTCTGAAATACTTTATGCCAGGTAAAAAATAAAACTAATGTACTTTTCTATATCTAAAAAAATTTGTTTTACAATTAAAAGGAATTAAAACTAAATTCAATAACTATTTTACATCACTCTTTCAACAAGGTTTCCATTTCCGTGAGCGCATCTAAAGAAATAATACTTGCAATAATAATATTTTATCACTCAAGACTTATTTAAGGAAAATCAAAAAATTTTATAATATAATATAAAAATTGGACGTTCACTCTATCATCATCTTCATTATAAAATGCTACCATCGATTTTGGAATGTACAAGCAGTATTATTTCATTATTTTTGCAATAATCTGTATACACAATTTGGAAGAATTATCAGTTTGAAGTGTAAATACTAAATACAATATTCGCACGCGTAAACAGAGCGTTTCTTATTAAATAATTTCTTTGTTGCGTAACAATATTTTAAACTCACTCTTTGCTTAATATATAAAAAGCGATTTTTGTGACCTAAATTTTTTTGACAAGATATGCTTGATATATATTATATGCTACAACAGTCCTTAAATAAATATTACAAATAATTTTTGTAATATTGATTTGTGATCGCAATTATTGTGATCATATCGTATTACCATGATAAAAATTACATTTTAATCATAATAACCGATATACTAGTTGATCTCAACAGAAGTTTTGTAATGTCGAGTACACGTAAATGCATTTCAAGAAGCATAACATGGCACTTAAGTCAGGTAGAGAGTCTCTTACAAATACGAACAATAGAGTAAACAATGTAAATAGCTGTTACGCAGTTTTCACTTTTGGCTATAAATCTACTGCACAGCATTTGATTTTTTTATGCATTCTAATTTGTATAATTTATGCACATTTATAGCGCGATATCATATAGGCCACATTTTTAATATTCAATTTTTTTGCATCTTATACGATTTTTAATCTTTGCATTATATTGTGTATATATATATATATTTTTAATTGTATATAATTCTTGTATGTCAAAAAATTTTTATTTATGTTTTACACATGTTATGTGCATTAATTTTTTTAATTACAAATTATTTGAATTTATCAGGATATAGATGCATGGATGTAGACATTCCTCAAATGTTCATATAAAGAAAAACCACAAACATTCAATTATTCCTTCATGAAATAATGGATGAGATAACTGTAACTATGTAATAATTGTACAAATTAAATTATATATATACTTGTAAGAAGAAGAGGGAGCATCAGAGCTTTATACATTTGTTCAATGAATATTACATACTTTCAATCTCTAAATGCGTTTACTTCTTGAAAAAGATGATCTGATATCTGAATCATTAATTGTTATCCATGGATTGTGATACTGAATTCAAATGTGGAATGGTCAGCAAATATCAGTAAATAAACACAATTTAAAACAAATGATTAATATTTACAATACGCATCTACTATAAAGAGAATTGTTATTTTAATAATTAGATAAAGAATGTTCGAAATATAAAAAGGATGATATAATCTGCAAAACAATCAGTTGAGATATTATACTAACCCTCCACTGCCAAAATTGTCCAAATTACAGATTAATGTTTTAATTTCCAAATTGAAAAATTATGTACTTCTCCTCTTTATGTATTTTTCTTCATTTATCGGCTATTATAATTTTAAAATTACAATATGGAAATTCAATCTTTCATATCTTTAAAAATACATCTTATCATTTAATTTGGGCAATAAAGAGGGTTAATTGATGAATTGAAGAAACATTTGTGCAATTAAGTTGTTTCATCACTCAACGATATCTTTAAGTAGAGCACAGGGATACGCACTTTTTGCAAAATGTAAGTCTTTCACAATATACAAGTCGAGAAATTATTATTCAACGACTATTGTACAGTAGACCTACTTATAGAACGAAATCCGTATATATGCGTAATTACTGCCGTATTGGAAAGTCACTTACGTGTTTGCGGCAACTCTTTGGTGGCCCGAGAAGTACGTCAGGCATAAGTGATATGGTGTATGTGTGGATGTGTGTACAATTAGCTTCTCACGGCTGCCATAGCGCAATACAGTCTCGTTTCAACGTTCTTTTACTTTAAACGTACTGAAAGTTATCTTTCTGCGCGAGCAAAGGTAACTTTTCGATGCTTTGCTTGAGATCGAAGCTGTGTAACCAGTCTGAGCTAGGTTTCGCTTTTACCCCGCAGAAGCTAAAATTGCAAAAATCTGCGGCGTTTTGCAGAGCTCCGCGATGGAACGGGTTCCCTTGTTTGAAATGTTTGTAACGACCAGCATTCATTCGTTCATTCGTTGTCATTCCCAAGACCATGATCTGCGAAAATACGTAAAAATAATCATAATAATCATTTTTACTATCAAAACAATCAAGACAATGGTTCCTTCATTGGTCTTAATTTATAAGATGTACATTTTATAAAATTATAATCGCATTTTACCTGATAACATTGACACGCCAACAGGGTTCCGACCCAGAAGGAATGAAGAGACGTGTTGGCTGCTACCCACATTACCCAGGCGTCGCAGGTAGCCGCGGCTACCAAATAGTTGTCCGCACTATGACCGTTCGTCAAGTTTGACCAACATTCAAATTGCCAATACTGTACACTGGCGGATAAAATAACGATGCACAACCCAAGCAAAGATGCCAGAAATCCAAGGAAATACTTGTGATTATGTGCACCTGCAAATGATGCAATTAGTCTATTGTTTAGCATTAAACAATATTTTATTTTTTCTCGTGTGCGTATGTGTGTATAACTTATTAATCTTATATCTATAAATGATAAAATACTAACAACTTGTAAGCAGTTATTGCGCTTCTTAATGTGTGTTATCTTATTTAAATGTGTTATCTTGCTCAAATATTAATAACAATTATATATCGTACCAAATATAATATAATTTATATTGAAGTATTAATCGAAGTTTCTCGTTACGTTATTAATATAATTTTATTTTAAATTTATATAATATTATTTTACACATTATATCATACTATCTTATCGCCTTATCAGCATGTTACTTATCATCCTTAGCAGCTTATCAAAAACTAATCGTACATAAATGTCCTCGATTTATCTAGAACATATCACATGATCAACTCACCTTGGTTGGCACTATGACCGTTCGTCAAGTTTGACCAACATTCAAATTGCCAATATTGTACACTGGCGGATAAAATAACGATGCACAACCCAAGCAAAGATGCCAGAAATCCAAGGAAATACTTGTGATTATGTGCACCTGCAAATGATGCAATTAGTCTATTGTTTAGCATTAAACAATATTTTATTTTTTCTCGTGTGCGTATATGTGTGTATAACTTATTAATCTTCACAACAGTGAAATGAAGAGAACAGACAGAATAAAATGGATAAGAAGAAAAATGAAAAAAGATGTACAACTTGCTATCAAAACAAACAAAAAAATAAATAAATAAAAAAAAACAATATAGAGAAAACTGAAAAGATTACTATAATGTTGGTATTTATTTACCGATGCAGTTGTTAACCCATGGACAATGATGATCGAATCGCGCTACACAACGGTCGCATGTGGAACAATGTTTAGATCTCATGGGTCTTCTGACTAAACAGCTACTACAGAACCATTGTGGCTCAAAACCACCGGATTCGGCCAATTCGATTATCGTCTGCAGATGAAGACATATTTAATTTTTCATGCATATTGAATAGTTTTGCGCATAGAAATAACAGAAAGTACATTTAATTTGTCCTCGTGAGTGGCCGTGATGATTCCAGGATCACCTCGCCAAGACTGTAGGAAGCATATCCAGAGAGGAACAGAACCGCTGACCAATAATAACCATAAATACCACGCTGCATGGACACCGAGCCAAAATATCCACGTAACATATATCCACATCTAAAAAAAAATATATATATATATACAATTCATAATTAAAATCTGCATATAATAAATTGCACGAAATGTTTGTACTAAAACATGCATAAATATGTTCCAACAAAATATATCACACATACAATGCAGGTATATCTATAAATGATAAAATACTAACAACTTGTAAGCAGTTATTGCGCTTCTTAATGTGTGTTATCTTATTTAAATGTGTTATCTTGCTCAAATATTAATAACAATTATATATCGTACCAAATATAATATAATTTATATTGAAGTATTAATTAAAGTTTCTCGTTACGTTATTAATATAATTTTATTTTAAATTTATATAATATTATTTTACACATTATATCATACTATCTTATCGCCTTATCAGCATGTTACTTATCATCCTTAGCAGCTTATCAAAAACTAATCGTACATAAATGTCCTCGATTTATCTAGAACATATCACATGATCAACTCACCTTGGTTGCCAAATAAATCGACATTGGTAATATGTGGAACAGCCGTTCGTCGAACACGAAATGGTTCATTAGATACACCGCTACATAAAGGGTGATAAAGGCACCTAGTTTTAGTAAATAATCCCATCCGATCTGTAGAATCATGCCAATCACATAAAATGCTATGAATGGCGTACTGACCATGCAATACCAACGGACTCTCTACAAGAAAAAATGAATAATGAGATAATGCACTTATATACAAAAAAACTGAAAAGTGAATCTACTTTATTCTGCAGTTAACTCTACAGTTAACAGTAAAAAAATATCCTCAACTAAGAGATCGCTTTTATTCCAAGCTAATATATATCGTAACATACTTATGGCACATTATCGTTACCTTATCTCTACACCATGTTCTCGTACGCCCTTGCTTTTCTTTAATCTCCTGACTAATTTTGTGGCCTAGCCACGCGGCGCCGATGTGCGGGCCCAGCAGCGTCATCGGGGTCTCGTTTTGGAAATTGGGCAAATCTAACGAGGCCCCGTGTTGCACTAGAGTAGATATCGCTGTGTTATTTTTCGCTATAATGGCCCAATGCAGCGCCGTGTTACCGTGCAGGTTATCGGTGAGCGAGTGCGACGCACCTAGAGTCAACAGCAGTCGCGTTGGATCTAAGCTGTAAAAGGAAAAACTTTAAAGTAACCAATATAGCGTTTTTCTATTAGGGAAACAGCATTGCTTATACCGTAGTTACACAGTACTCTATGTACCTGTTGACTTTGTAAGCACTCCACATAAGAGGTGTCATAGCGCTTCTATCCGGCATGTTCGGATTCACGCCTTTCGCTACCAGATAAGCCACAATGGCTGTGTGACCAAATTGCGCTGCCAGATGTATGCATGAGAAACCTTCAGAGTCCCTCAAGGTTGGATCAGCACCTGCTCTCATCAGTATGACGACTGTAGAGAGATGACCCTGCCTAGAAGCACAATTAGAGCTGACTTTGTTTTATTTAAATTTTTTATAAATTTATATTACAAAAAAATAAAGATTATGGTTTATTTCCAAAATCTTCTATTATTCTCGTTTAAATCAATTTATTAAATAACATCAACAAAATGTTTATTAAAACACTCACCTTGTAGCCCAATGCAATGGCGTAGAAGCCAATTCGCCACCAATTGCATCAACTACAGCTCCCTTTGCAATAAGATACTTAACTATATCTTTTCGATTGTTTATGGCAGCCCAGTGGAGCAGCGTTACGGTTTCCGAATCTGGCTGATTCACGTCAGCACCAGCTTCCACCAATTCTGTCACTCGATCCAATGCTCCATACTACAAAGACATTATCCTACTTATTGTTAGTTCCAAATAAAAAAACTAATCATACACTTTGATCATGCAGATGATTAGTTTTAAATTGAGGAACTTATTTCTGTTAAACCCACAGTTAAAAAAAATACATTAAAGTATTACATGTTTATTTCTATATTTGTATAATACAATTTCAATTATTTTTTAAAATGAATTTAGAATAGTTTGAAGATAAGCTCTTTAATTTAATCGCTGAAATTACCTGCGTGGCTCTAATAATATCGAAAGAACTACAATCTTGCGCAGCAGGTCGCGCTGGTTCCTGATGAAGGCTGCTGGGGTCGTCGGGCTCACCAGTGCCCTCGCCCTGGCAGGCAGTCTGCATCTGCAGTGCGTACATCCTACAACCAACAAAAGAATATCAAAATATCTTTCTTAAGCAATTTCAAATTTTTTACTTTATTTAAAGCACATTGTAATAACAAGATGATAAACATTAATCTAATAATGTATATATTTATCAAATTTTATTATCATTTTCTTTCTAGATTATAATTCTAATGATAATATATAAATTGCTAATGTATGGCAAAAAGGACTAATCTATCGTAGTTGATGCAATTCCAGTGTCTTTCTTCCTCTTTCTTAATCTCCTTATATATATATATTTCCTTTCTTTTTATTAAATACAATAATGGAGTCATTCTTTTATTATTCGCAATTATTTTGCATAATTGTACAAGCAAGAAAATCTGCTTCAGAGCTAAAAAGCTCCTATGTATATTTATCTTGAATTAAAAAACCAACATTCCTCATTTCGTTTATTCATTCTGATTCTGAATTTCCTTGAGACGAGCGGCATATCAACACGCGATTTCGTATTCGAGTCAGTAATAAGAGAGAACTTTGTATGCCGTGATGTGTATAAATTGTGCTAAATCATGTGTTGTTGTCCAGAATACAATAGGTGTGACGCTTTCCAGCTAATTTTTTTTATAGTTTCTATATATACATTTATGTTTTAAAGGAGGGAAGAAACAGTGAATGTGCAATAAGATACTTTCTACTTAAATTAAAAAGTAAGTATGTATTCAGATATGAGAGAGAAGAAGGAAAACTTTTATTACTTGTAGCAGCACATTATTTATATATTATAAATTGGATTGATTTAGATATAAAATTCATATCTATGTTTTAACATTAATTAAAGTTAGCTAAAACTTGAGTGATTCTCTTGACTAAACAGAAAAATAATTAAAATTAAGATAATTTTATTATGTTTGATGTGAATTTTTATATATATTACTCCATCCACTTAATAAATAATATTTAATGATCTTTATTATAATTAATAAATTCTTTGCTAAATATAACACAAGTCACTAAGAGAATATCTGTTAATTGATTTAATAAATTTAATTATATATAAATCTGGTCACTTTTTATTTAAAAAAAAAAGAGATTAACTCTCTCTCCCTCTCTCTCTCTCTCTTTCTCGAGTTTTGATATTTTTTTTCTAAAGTGCAACATAAATTCCATGTACAATATAGCAATTTTGTTTATTTATTGCGATCTTGTTTACTTTAATGTACTATATCTCAATAACAAGATCAATAACAAGAAATTATATCGATGTCTTTTCTCATTAATTACAATCACCAATTACAAATTCCACATCAAATTAAATTAATCCAAAGATACTAATTAATTATACATCATATACTACGAAATTAACAAGAAATTTAATAATTCTCTTTCTACGCATTTTCAAAAAATTCAGGAGTCTAGCAGGTACAACGTACTCCTATTCCTTTCTTTTCGTTATTTCGACATTAAAAGGGTTGACGCAACGCGACTCACCCTCGGGGATATGTCTTTCTACCGACGAGACAGAGAAAGAGAGAGAAATCGAAAAGCATTCGTTGTCCACGCTGATCGATCTTCGGAGTGCGCATAAAAATAAATCGTTTTATATATACGTACGTATAAATGCTAGATAGAAAAAAAAAAAAAGGCTAGTCCGTCTCACCTTGCGTTTATGCGTCGCTAATGCATAGTAATGTAAACGACGACGGCATGAACGACCCTTAGTCGGGGATGCGAGGGGTTAGTTTCCAAGGACCAGCAGTTTTCGTGCACCAGGGAGTGGGGCGCCGGCATATCACACACGCGCGCACACACGTACGACGTATACGCGACGACGGAGCCGCCGGGGTTGACCTTACAAACGGCACCCTCGTAAGGTTCCTCTCTCCGCGACACAATCGTGCGTTTTTAATTCGCGATGACCGTCGAGCGTCCCGATCCCGTTCCTCTCGACCACCGACAACTAGCTAGCGTCGCGAGCAGCACCGTCGAGTGTATGTCTCAGTTTCGGTTCGCCGCGACGCACAGCCGCCCCGTCATCGTGTTCCAGTGTTTGTCGGTGTTCGTCGAGCGTTTTATTTTACGCGACGGATCCCATTACCTCGATATCGACCAAACGCAACGCCGTCCGGTCGGCAATGTTCGACGAAAAAAAACTCGACGGATCAGGAACATCGCGGAGACACCTGGCGTAAGCAGATTATAGTAACCTTACTACGCGGGGATAACAGCAAGAGACAGATCGATTGATCGATTAGAATATTAGAAAAAGCTATAAACGCGGAATAATAATGGTTCAGCACACAAGACACGCGATAAGGTTATGAAACAACGCGGAGTGACTCGCGATGAAATAAATATAAGAAAAAAGTCGCGACCTTTTTTACCATCCGAGATATAACGCCATCTCGCGTGCACGAGAAGTACTAGGAAGTGTCAATTATGATGCCTCGGTCGATTCGTCATATTCAAATAAAACAAAAGGTATCAAAATTCGTGTACTTGTTGAATGATTGTCGATTTAAAGTGCTGTGCGAGGCTATGCGTGACGTAAGCATTTACGTATAATATTAATGTAATATTAATATATACATATAATATATACGTATATGTAAATATTATATGTAATATATATATATTTATATGGTGTGGCTATACTTTGTTTTTAATTCGTGTACTTGTTGAATGATTGTCGATTTAAAGTGCTGTGCGAGGCTATGCGTGACGTAAGCATTTACGTATAATATTAATGTAATATTAATATATACATATAATATATACGTATATGTAAATATTATATGTAATATATATATTTATATGGTGTGGCTATACTTTGTTTTTAATTAGTAGTATATATTTTATGAAGCATCAGATGTGCATCACGCAAAAGGCGTGACCACAGATTTATTATTTACTTTATTATCTATTATATATTATATGTAATAAAATAGAAATCTGTGGGCGTGACAAACGAACCACACCACCGACGCTGACCAGTCGCGCGACGAACGTCACACGTCACGTGCGAATGCCTACGTCACTCATAGAGCGTTATCGGTGCTGGCGCCGATGTATTCCCGCGTCTGTATATATACGTCGTCCATGTGTGTGTTGGTGTCTCTTTCTCTCTTCGCGTTTCGCGCACAGCGCGCACGGGGCTTTAATCAGGAACGAACAGCTGTTCTGTTGCCCGTACGTCGACAGAATACGGTCAACCGTCGTAGCACGTGCATCGCTCTCGCGTATCGCAAGTGACGATATAACGTGGCGCAGAATTTAAGGGAGATCAGAGAAACGTTTTTTTTTTTTCACGCGCGTCAAACGAAAGTGACGGACGAGTCAGGTTTTTAATTTTTTTTTCGCATTTCGCTTTGTTTACACCGCGTGACTCGTCGTAACATGTAGTAAAATCTGTCGTAGACAGCGATTCTTGGCGACGAGAGGATCGAGAAGACAGGAAGGATAGACGACGCGAGGGACAGCGGATAGCATCGTCGTGTGACGCGTTATTAGAACAGAATAACGAGGAATAACGAGGAATAACGAGGACCAAGAGGACGACATGAATCTATCGTTCGCTGGCTGCGGTTTCCTCGGCATCTACCACGTCGGCGTGGCGGTCTGCTTCAAAAAGTACGCGCCACATTTGCTGCTGAATAAAATAAGCGGCGCGTCCGCGGGTGCTATCGCCGCATGTTCCTTGCTTTGCGACCTGCCCCTCGGTGAGTGAATTTTCCGTTTTTTTTTCTCTCTTGTTTGGTGACGTAAAGTATTCTTTGCGACAATTTTACAGAGAAGTTACGTGTAGAAGTAGCAGATCAAATTTAAGATCTACGCTGATTATTTGTCCGATCCCTTTTTCTTTTCTATCGTGATTTTTTTTCGGCGAGTTCGGCTAAATTGATTTGCCTGAGGCTGATCTGTCAAAATAAAATAATTTATAAATAATAATTTTGAAATTTAAGTTCAATGGTACGCTTACGTCAATATTATTTTCATTTCATATATTATATGTATATTTTTATTCGCGCTATTAGCTTATTTACAAAAAACAAATTTAATTATATTTTTTTATATTAGATTGAACGGAAAGTTTGTTCCGTTTTTTTTTTTTTGCTAACAGATGAAGACCGAAAAAACGGCACGAACTTTCCGTTCAATCCAATATATCCTTTTTTGGATATTGGTATACTTTACTGTCCGATGATTTACAATTTACAGACTTACATTGTTCAATCTCTTTTGTTTTACAAAATTGTAAGTTATACTGTGGTATCTCTTTTTGGAATTTCTTCTTTGGGATATCTTTTTGGTATTTCTCTTAGTCATCTTTTTTTTTTACAAGAATGTCAAAGAATCCATCATTTCCAAATTCTTTTCATTTTTCCTTTTTCGCTTGTAACACATGGCACTGTTTTTTTTCTTTCTCAGCAAAAAACTCGTATATTGTTTTCTATTTATATTGCATTTTCTGCAGAAACCTTTAAAAATTACTGTAGCTGCATTTTATTATTTCGCATCAGAAAATGAAATACTTAAAGAAGATTCAAACTTCTTTCCAATATTTACCGTTTGGGATATTAAAAGATATTTTCCTAGTAATTGAGCTTTTACATTTGAGAAATTAATAATACTTGTAAATATTATACCATTGTAAGAGACTTACTGAAAGAGAAAAATATAAGATGCATTTAAAAAAGCGCAGAATTATTTAATAAGTCAATTATATGCAAACATTAATATCGAATAATTCCATAATTATCTGAATAATGCGCATGCACATGCTGGAATTACGTCAAATTACATGTTATTTTACAATGAGAGAGTCAGTGAAATGGACGAATAAATTTATTATTCCAATAATCTCCATATCTATCATTTGATTGTACGCAACATCGCGCATTGTTATTTCTATTTAATACACGAATGGCATTTTCAATAACGCCGTTAAGATTGCCGGCTTGTTTATTGCAAGTGTGATATAATAGTCGAACTGATTTGTACAAAAATAAGAAATCCTCGTATCTTTAAAAGAGAGATAGATAATTAAAATATACGATTAAGGCTGAAAAGAGTAATCATTGTTGCAGAAACGGCTATTTGAAATTCATCGTAGATAGTGAAGTTTTTTTATTTACCTTATAAACTTAAATTCGTGAAAAATCTGAATTTTATATTTTTTCTTCAAGAATTTGTCAAATAAAAGGAATTTGTTTTTCATACATTTTATTTAACTTTATAATAACAAGTACGGGGGGCATTCTCTTATCGTCGCTAACAACTTGTAAGCACGAGAATTGCGATGATTACATTGTAATAATCTCCGCTGCGCAAATGTGATCGAACTTTTAGAAACTCGATCGATGCGCGACTTATCGCGCTGACACGCTTTCAAATCCTAAACTCATTTGCAAATATATGCGTAAAAGTCGTTACCTAATACCAGTTTTATTAATAGGCCACGCGAAGGCATAAGCGAATGCAGTTAATATGAATATTCTAACGCGAAGTTTATCACCCGAGGAATGTTTTGTTTTTCCGCATAGTTACTGACGCGTGTTGTCTTTATTATCATGAAAGACGAAATAAACACTTGCACGCCTATATTCTCGTGTCTCGTACGTTGTTTTGTATTATGTATACTACGAATCCATGAATGCAACGTGAAGAATGAGTGCATTGATATAAACAATCAATTGTTTTACGCGTTTTTTATGATTTTTTTAAAAAATTTAAATTAAAGATCTGAATCTAATCTTTTGCTCCTCTCTTTTACAATAAAGATAGAGATATATTTAGAATAACGTAATTATGTAAATCTAAAACAAAATAAGAACTCTCTTTCTTTCTCTCTGTAATCGTTTTTAATATTATTTTAGATTTTTATTTACATTTATTTTTAAGTTTTGTTTTTATTTATATCATAGATTTATTATTTTGTATCGTGAAAGAGTTCTGTCGACGTTATCATACATTTGGAAAATTGAATAGCCGCGAATATTAAAATAATTAATCATATTTTGTTCAAGTGATCCGGAAGCGAAAATTTACATAAGTATTTTTTGCGTATTTCGTATAATAATGCAGCGAGCGAGCTCATGAATCATTTTCGATAGATGCGATCATAATGACGAGGTCAAGCATTGTGGCATTTAGTCGTCTTGCGTAAGTCCTAATTATGAAATTGAGATGAGTTACAGTTATATGTACATATCTTATTGTTAGAGACGTAGTTAGTATATATTGACTCGAGAGGAAGAGATTGCTGGGATGACGTGTACCCATTCGAAAATTAACTCTGTAGACTTTAGCACGCACGTGTAAAAACACAGCTGCTTTGTTTGCTTGTTCATAATAACTTTGATTTATTATTTCACACGCGGATTCCACTCGACTTTTGATACATGCATAACTGTTGAAAGATCCAAGAGAGATGTATTTTTAAGATGATTAAGATACTCATATACATAGATATATACATGGATATTTAACGTAAAAAAAGTCGCTGTAAAAGAAAATAAATTTTTCTCCCAAAAATCGAAATAATTTTTAATATAATGATTTCGCGAAATGTATGATATTTTAGTTGGTCGCAAGTCTGTAAATAAAATAGAAGTTAGAAATTTAAACAAGTAGATTAATTTTAAAACACTATCTTTTTTCTGGTTATTAAAACGTTGAAAATTATTCAATCTCTAGTTTGTCTTTTTGCGTGTTTTATTTTCACAGATTTTAAATCACGATGCACAAACAAGGTCAGGCTATATCGTATAACGTTATGAATATGTGTCATAATGTAACAAACTAGTCGATAGGCTTATGACAAATATGTTTTCGTAATCCTCAAGCGTAGATCAAAATCATGGTCAAGTGACGCGAATCAGAGAATAAACATTGGCGAAAGGGTTGGATGCTATATCTCTTGTCGGCTCTCTCGCCTAGATATGCGCATCGGTGTCACTGAAACTAGGTTACAACTGCACGTTTATTGCGAGAAATATAATTATACGGTCGATATAAATAATAGCCGTTTGATTTTACATCGCGTTACACAATCTCGACGATGTTGACCGAAAGTAACACAGTTCATCGATTTAGCGATGTACTCCAATTATCTAAACTAACAGTAAGATTAAAAGAATGTCCTCGTTATCAGTGAGAATTGCGAGAAAATCTTTTTATTATTTGTGACGCGTTGAGATATGCAAGATATACACGGAAATTCCAAGCATAATGTCAGAGTTCTTATTGTTAGATATTGTTTCAATGATAGAGTTTCAAAATTTGTTTGTACCCGAGGCTTATCTGCATATCGCGATAAAGGCAATTATCAATGATCCGATTATCTGACCATTCGCCATTTGATAAAAACAAGATTATTATCCCGTGGTATTTATGTCGATTATGATCCGTGTAGGAAAGAAAAAAATCTTGTTCGAGATAAATTAGTCAAATTTCCTGTACAGGAAACAGGAATATTAATCGGTTTTATCACATCGCGTATAGGAAGAGTGCTCGATACACGTGTTGCCTGACAATATATGATATACGAGATGTTTTACGTATTTTTTCAATGCACTGTAAAATGACGCGAAATTAAAGCCGATCAATGCCGACAGTGCGAAAGCTACTAAATGCTTCGCGAGCATGTTTTAATGTCACGTGGAATTACGAAAAAGAGCTGAGGCAACGAAATATTTAACTTGACACGCATTTCAGCCATTCTTTATATTTCCTTATAGAAACAAATATAAAGAAAATGTTAATTTATGAATATAAAGATTGGACTGCAATTTATTTAACTGTGATACATTTCTTATATGTAATTGTAAAATTAATATTATCTTTTTAATCGTAACGCTTTCTTGCTCGAGTTGACGGATTAATCGCTCCTTTCTTTCTTCATCACAATTACAGATTTGAAAGAATGACGCATGATCGATCGATATAATGTGTCTGTGATTACGAAATATAATGCCTCCGCGGTGGTATGTTTCTTCTTTTTTTTCGATATCGATAATATACATTGATCGCGTGAGCCAAGGACACCGTGTATTCGGATGATGTTTATTGAAGGACTAATGTCTAAAGTCTAGAAGTCAGTATCTTTGCACCCAGGTTGATCGACTTGATACGCAATTGCAGGTTGCTAGCTGCCATTGTTCACATGCGATAATGAACTTTGCATGCATTCGATATATCTTCCGTATCTCCGCGAATGTATTGACAAATATAAACTTCGCCGTGAATTCACGCCGGATCGTGAAAGCGTTTAATTTTTAAATTATTTGTTGGTATCGTTGATTAGAAAGATTAGATTTGCAACGTTTATCGATGCACTTTGATCCCACGTGTATTTAAATTTGCACATTTATTTCTGCAAATTATTTTTTTTTAATCAAATTTTGATTTAAAAAAAATAATTTTTTTCTTACGAAATATTAATAAAGATGCATATATTATCTCTCTTTCTCTTATGCGGGATTTTAAAATTGAATTATATGTATATATCATGATTTTTGTCTGTATAAAATAAATTATTTCATTGTCCAATGTTTGAAAATATTTTTTTGATAGCTACATCTAAGTGGATTTGAATTATTAATGGAAAATTTCTCCATAATTCAGGACAAAATCCCGGGTAATTTCATCAATACACGGCAGATTTAAAAGATATATAATGAAACTAGCAAGATATCATTTATCGATGTGAAATAACGGTCTCACCAACGATGAATGTGTCCATAAGTTCACGAGTGCATTGGCTTTCATGCATATGCGATTCAATCCCCTCTCACTCTCTCCTCCTTTTTTCCATTCATTATTCAATTCTCTTATTTATTATTTCCCACACGTGTGGCATTTATGATACAGTACTTCTTGTAATTCAATATATCTTGCGTATTACATAATGCATAATTATTAGTTTTTTACATATTTGTCATTTATAATCGTTAATACATTCGCGAAAAAACCGTACTCCAATCAGTTAGCATCCAAAAAAAAAAATGAAAGAAATACCCACATTATCTTCAAAATCGAAAAATATAAAATATAAAATAAAGACGTCCCGATTTGCAATGCGTGTGCCTTTCAAGATTTTATTATTTCCAGAAACTGAATAAATATTTACTTCCACTTTGTTGAATATTACCGGAAATCATTCTGTCTACTTAGCTGTCGATTATTCTTATCGTTCAATTAACGTCGACGAACATCGTCATCTATCTAGCTATTTACGAAGCGTCGCGAAAACTTCCGTCTTCATCTTGAAAGAAAATATCAGGTGATTGCATAAGTTCACAAATGGACTTATCTGAATAATGTCTGACGCTAAATTGACATAAGACAACGTCATCTATTCGGTGTAAGCAATAATTACCACACGAAAACAATAGAACTCCGCCATGCAGTAACTTAATGCCATCTATGAAAATCGGGCACGAACTTATGCAATCATCCAATATTTACCTGACGTATCGAAACGCGTCTCGCCGCTTTTCCTTGATCTCACCAAGCTGCGTAATTATTCGCGCGGCGTAAAACGCCAACGCAAATCTCGTCCCGGCTGTCATCCCCGTGACGTCAGGGATCTTCTTATTCGTGTGGGTATCTATAACCGAGCATGAGATACGGCGAACAAAGCGACGCTGTTTCTATCGGTTCTCTAATGTAAGCTGGCGATATACGCTGACGTGTTCGCGTGCTCTCTCGGCGACCGCTTAATGTTTGCACATCATCTGATAACCTCGGGCGATTATTTATTTGTTCCTTCGTTCATAATCAGCTCCTCTGCAGCCTATGACGTTTGTTCGGGTATTGAGAAATCCAAAATCCGTATCGCGTTCCAAGAGCGGGGGAGGCTGCTCTTCTTTTTTGATTCAAGATCAAACTCGCTAAAATAGTCGCATTTTAAACGTAAATATTACACGAATCTTACGCAAACACGCGCGTGCTTATCGACAAGAAACGTCATACGCAACAGCTGTGCATAAATGAACGAGAATTAAAATTTATGCACAAGTTTAATTATAAAACACTCGAGTATAAAACATTGCGTTTTGAGAGCAGTAACGTTTGAACGTCTCTATTGTGCACGAGCATACGGGAAAAAATACGAGAAAAACAAAATAATAAAAGTTGATCTTGAAGAAAAGTTATCGTATCTAATCGCTCATTTTATTCTTAAGTTGGAACAATTGTTGTTATCTTCACTTTTTTCTGTAAATTTTTGCGCAACGAAGAGATACATGTATTCTATTTTAAATATTTATAATTTTACCAAGTATACTCTGCATATCATATGTATTGTATTTAATTAATTTCTCGACATAATTATAGCTTTGCAAGATCTCTTTGTTGTAGGCATCATTGCGGATATTCTGCGACTTTCGTAACGGTTATTTCATTGAGAGAATCATATGAAAGAGAAAGATTGCGAAGCATTATTTCAAAAAAATTATCACGTGATCGATCGGAAG
>NW_021849743.1:848258-880107 GCF_003651465.1 Formica exsecta | reverse complement strand
CGGAAGACAGCAACAACGATATTTTTTTTTCTCTCTTCCTATCGCTCTTTTTTTCTGACGTACACTCGTTTCTAATTTTATTTTGGAGCAAATGCCAAATAGATAGAAAGGAAGATAGCGCGTTATCGTTGCTGAATAAATTTAATAGACACACATCTATCTTTATTTATTGACTCATTACAGATATGATATACGATAACGTCATTGGCATACTTGTTTCGAAAAACAGCATTCTTTGTATAATCTTCGAATATTTCGCAACATTGTCTCTTCACCAAAATGGAAGACGTTGCTTCTAGTAATTTTGCATATTTTTAGCTATTTTAATTTTATTTTGGGGCATTATTTTTTTATAAATTAATTCTTTAAAATCAGTTTTCAATTATTATATTGATTGGATATGTTTTCTAAATATATATTATCAATGATATTCTATTAAAAAGTCTCCTATTAAAAAGTTATTCAGAAAGATTAACAAATGGAGCTGAAATAGATAGCATATTTTATTAGTGATATTGATCGTCAAAAGAATGAATCATATAATTCGCATTACGATGTTCATATATTTTTTATGCTTATCTAATAAACAGATGGATTCTGAAAATATGCTCTCAATAAAGACTAATTAATCTCTGGAAAATACGATGCTTTATAAATACTTGTACTAATAAAAATATATATATAAGAACATATAGTTGGAATATAATTTCTAAAACTTTGAATATGATTTTTTCAAAATCCTTTTTATTTACTTGACGCTTTATCGATAAGCACTGCTAACATTATCTTATAAATATCTTATCGATCTTAATCTTGCATTGAGTGTTCCCTTTTCCAGATTTATTAAAAATTACATTTCGATCATTGAATTAAATATGCGGGTAAACATTTACATATAAAATCGACTTTGTTAAATTTGGAATTTAATAATTAATAAAACTTGTCTCTTTGTGTGCTTACAAGTTTTATCACCATGGAATAAATCTGTTGCCAGCGATCGAATGTTAGCTACATTAGTGATTTACGAATATTTTAACAATCTCAATTAGCCTTGCTTCGATTCGTTCACATGATCGTTTTGTTATTTCTTTTTTTTTTTTTCAGGAGAGGTGATTAGCAATGTATTACGTCTGGCAGGCGAAGCGCGACAACACACGCTCGGACCGTTCAGTCCATCCTTCGATGTACAACACTTTCTGTTGGAGAACTTGCGAAAAGTAAGAACAAGAAGATTATTAAAATCTCTTGTTGTTATAATATAATACAAAACGGATGTTGTTTTTATTTTAGTTTCTACCGGACGATGCTCATATTCGTGTAAATGGCAAATTGCACATCTCTTTGACGAGAGTATATGACGGGAAGAATGTGATCGTCTCGCAATTCGATTCCAAGGAAGACTTAATGCAAGTAAGAAAATTCAGCTATTATTTGTATTATAGTAATTCGTGCTGCTGTAACAAAAGATCTAAACTAGACGGTTTGATAATAAGCTTATCGTATTTGTTAGATAAATTTTTCAAACAAAATATTACTCAACTAAAAATAATTTTTATTATTTGGGAAATTTTATCAATTGATTGTAAATCGATTTTTTTTTTATATAAATTGTAATAATCTCAAGGGGACCGTTTATATCTAAAAATTTTCACTATTTTATATTTAATATTTTCTTTTTTTTTTGTACAGGCTCTACTAGCTACTTCGTTTGTACCGTTCTTTTCCGGTTTGCTGCCACCGCGATTTCACGGCATCAGATACATGGACGGTGGTTTCAGCGATAATCTTCCTACGCTTGACGAAAATACTATTACCGTTAGTCCATTCTGCGGCGAAAACGATATCTGCCCCAGGGATATCTCGTCTCAACTTTTTCATGTACGTACTCGCCGCTTACGCGTGTTAATAAATTAATTTTTTTCTTAAAAAAAAATTCTGACGGTACGTGCAATCATGTTAATGATAATCATATCTCTGTTTGATTATCTCGATTTTAATTATTGCTCGTCTGTATTTTGTAGGTCAATCTTGCCAATACAAGCATAGAGCTCTCTAGACAAAATATATACAGGTTCACGAAAATACTTTTTCCGCCAAAAACAGAGGTAAAACCAAAACCTTAGCTGTACTCTTTGATATTACAATTATCTTAAATGTAACGAATATAATTTTACATTCTTTTGAACTTTATAGACTCTCTCGAATATGTGTAAGCAAGGATTCGATGATGCATTGAGGTTTTTACATCGTAACAATATGCTAAACTGCACGAGATGTCTCGCGGTACAATCGACGTATACAGTCCAGGAAACAATCGATGATAGCATGGAATATGACCCGGAATGTCTAGAATGTAAGATGCATAGACAGGTAAGGCTCACAATGTGATAATATTTTTAATCAATAATATCATTCACTCTATATATTATTTGTATCGAAATTTAAATTCAATTTTATCCATTTTAATCAATGTTAATCAATCTTAAATTTTTGTATTCTTTTGATTTTGATAATTTTTTTTTATTATTGATTTTATTTTTATATTATTATGTACATATATGCATAAGAAAACTTATATTATTTTTAGGAAGCATTGGTAGCTAATTTGCCTGAGACTGTTATGACGATATTCCAAGATGCCATAGATTCCGCCAATAAGGGACTTGTTAATTGGCTGTTCAAACACCGTAGTATGAAACTTTTATCATTGTTGAGTTTGCCTTGCACGATACCGGCAGATGTAATGTACGCCACCATCACAAAGTAAGTAACTATTTAAATATGTATTATGTATGTATACATAAATGCATCCGCTTAACGAAGTACATACACGAAACAATTTAGCTTTTAAGGCGCGCGCGCGTTTGTAATCTAATATTATATTAATTTTAGATCTAATATAGATGTTGCATGCCATTTCGTTTGCGATCAAAAATTTATTTTAATGAATTAATATTTTTTATTAATAAATATAACAATTAAATTTTATATAAGTTTACTATTCTTTAAAAAAGCTTATTAATTTTAAGTTTTACTATCTTTTATTTCACTGCATGAGTTACAGTGTGTGTGTGTTGGGTTGAACGGAAAATTCGTTCCGTTTTTTACTAAGAGATGAAGACCGAAAAAACGGCACGAACTTTCCGTTCAACCCAATACAATAACTTTGATCTCATTTGAAAGATAATTTAATTCTCTACAACTTTTGTTTCGGTACTTTTTGTTAAAAGACGCATACTTTCCCTGATATTTGTAAAAATGTAAAAAATAACCGTGATTTCAGAGGTTTTTGGGCGCTAACTTTTTAAGGAAGCATTTTACGACCCATGTTTATAGGAAATTTTTTGTTCGGTATTAAATTATCTTTCAAATGAGATCAAAATGATTGTAGTTCGCTCCATAGGTTTTGAAATAAACCAGTTTATAACCAATTTGAAATGTACCGAAAAATGTTTTTTCGGCTATGGACGGTTTTTCGAAAACCTATGGAACGAACTATTGTATATTGCATGCCATACATTCAATTAATCAAGGTGCAATTTCACAAACCATGATTATTGCTTGTGATATTGTGTATTTACCATCATGCATGTCGTTGGTAGTCTGATTGGTAACAAGATAGAAACTCGCACTTTGGAATACAAAGTAGTCGGAAATGTTCTACATATCCCGCAACGAGCACTTACTCACCCTAAGCATTTAACACGCTCCCGGTAAGCATATCAAATTCTCAGGCTTAATGTTTTCTTTATCTTGTAATGCACCGTGTGTTCACGAAATTTTCTTTTTCGTCAAAAAGTATGTGTTGCCTGAAATTTTATTTTTAATCGTAGATATATTTTGTCGCATTGCCACTTATATATAAATTTTTATTCACTCATGAAAAAAATACTATAATAAGAATTCTTAAATGATTTGCGATTTTACTTTGCAAATAAAGGTGCGAAAGATTGTAGAATATTTCTAAAGTATGTAAATAAAAATTGAACAAAATACGTAAATGGGAATATTTTCGCAGACGAGAGATTTGTTTTTGTAATAATTATATAATATTTCAAAATAACTTTTATTTTGTATGCATATATAATTAACGAAAAATGTGTTTTTTCTATTTCAGATTTATTATGAGTGTTCCGAAACTGAGAAATAATCTAGTGGAATTAACTAAATTTTTCTTAGAACAATTAAGTATAATGTTTCCAAAGATCAACATCTATGTTCAGCCATTGCCTCAAACTATCAAGTGTCATTTCAACATTATGGAATATGATCCGAGTAAGTATATTTTAGATTTTTAATAATCTGAGAGAGAGAAAGAGAGAATTTTAAAACTATAATATATGTGATACAATATATTAGGCACGCATAATATATGAAACATAAAATATGTAAAAGTTGATATTGCTTAAAGTGCAAGTGAATTAATTTATTATGCATTGGCAGAGTAATTCTCAATCAATATTCTCAAATTTTTTCAGATATTTATAATGTAGAGAATATAGAGGAGGCAGATATTTTATATAAAAAACAAAAAAATCTGAATTTGTCTGTCCAATACAACGAACGGTAAGTAACAGATAATTGCATTGGGTTATATTTTGATTGTATGATGTCATCATTATTAACATATTATGTTTTAGGCAACCATCATGGACAGACTCGAGCAAATCGAGTTGTGTAATAAATATGGATGATCTCACACAAACAGTGGATGATACTTTGGAAAATATTTTCCAAGTATGTATTCAACAATAAGTGTATTAAAATATATTTAAAATATATGATTTAAAAGATTAAATTTCATAAATCGCATCAATATAGGCAAATACAGATCAAAATGCTGTACTAGCGTATTATTATATGGACGATAACAACAAAGTGCAAGTGACAGAGATCTTCGATGTAACTGATTCAGAATCGCATACTATGCTTTCTGTAGACGAAATTGATACCAATAGAAGACTTCAATTTGACGACTGGGATGAACCTACATGGCTATCTCAACATACGTTCAATGATGGTAAATTATTTGGTTTTTTTCCATAAAACCTACGAGATCAATTTATGATCAATATTTTAACTAAAGTTGCAAATTCTCTTTTTTACTTTTTCATGTGCTTTCTTGTTCTAAGATAATCTCATGGAAAATGTAAATAGTAGAGATGATAAAGAGCAACACAGGAGAAGAAGCTTAGTTTAGAGGAAAATAGTTGATTTAGGAAATCAACTATAGAGAAAGTCCTTGAATGAAGAATATTAGTTTAAAAAGATGGATTGTATGAACGTATAAACGTTTATTGCAGTGGTTACTGAGTCTCTTTACACCGATGGAAATCAAGAAAATACGGAAAATTTATCGGATGCATCATTAGAAGACGAGATATTAAATAGCGCAAATATATTCTCCGATCCGGAAAGTGAATGGGAAATGGAAAAGGAGCAAGAAGAAACGCCCAAATCTCCGGACAGTCGACCGGAAGTAGATCAACCATCCACGAGTTTGTTATAAAAATTATTCTCTAATAGCCTGCTATTGTTACCACAGAAATAAGAAATAATAATTGCAAGTGTAGGTTTTTGAATGATATATTGTGATATATGCTCTACTTATTTAACCATGAATAAGAATAGGAGATATTTAAAAAGATATATTCGAATATTATGCACAAACATACGAAAAAATAACGAAAGATGCTCTATTTAAGAGCACTATTTTATAAAATTTATATTCTTGTAAGATATATAATTGAGATATAGTGTTGATGCATATAAGCTCATACTTACAATATTATGTACATACATGTCAGTAAATATATGTCACCGCATTTAAATGTTAGTATGGCGTACAACAGTATTCTATTATAATCTAAGTTATTAACTTGGATTTAAAAATTTCGTTAATAATAAACGATTGTATAAGTTTATATTGTATAAGATCTTACACAAAGAGACTGATGCATTGGTGATTAAAGATAATATATTGAAATCATTGGTACTTTTAACCGATTTTTTTCGAAGAAATTTTGCTCGAAATCGATTTTCTTCGACAAAAAATCGAAGCAACTGTTGAGTTTTGTCAACTGTAGAGTATTCGAAGAACTAACGATTAAAGAAATAGTTGATTTTTGAGAAATTAAAATTCTGAAAAGAAAATAGATGACAGAAAATTATATTTTGTAGTGAATTTTAAGATATAATTTATCTCATATAATCTTTAACATTAAAGATTATAATGAGAGAGAAATGGTCCTTTTTCATAATAACTTGTTATCCTTGATTTTAAGGAAAGATCGTTTCCTTTCAAGTTATAGTTAGTTATAGTTTCCTTTCAAGTTATAATTAAAAGGCTATCTCAGTGATATTAATCTTTTGTATAGTGCATAAAGAGATTACTTTCAAATTTTTGGATCGTGTTAAAGAAATAATAAATGTATCAAAAACTTGAACTCTGAAATCATGTTTTTGAACTACAAGACTAGCTACTTTTTTCTAAGTAAATATTTGTTTTATCTACAATATATATTCAATATATATTCAACCAGTTCTTAATTTCATTACTCGTTTGAACATGTTTCTTTAGGGAACATGTTTAAACACCATAATTTTTATGTTTATTAAAGATTTTCTTGTTTATTTTGATAAATACTATCATACATCCTTAAAAATCGGCAGTAATTTTTTTTATATATCTTATAATTTGTGACACATATTTTTTTGTTACTATAATTTTGCAGTTGTTCACAAAACTTTTAAATTATGCTGCATCTGGGTTGTGAAGATATCAGAATATAAGATTTAAAACATTTTAGGATACATTTAGAATACATGCATTTATATTTTTGTCATACTCTATCATGATTTTCTTATTAGCATTAATTATTATTAAATTTTTTATTTTATATCTTCCTTATAGCATTCATAATAATTATTATAAAGCAATTTTATAGTTTTCAGAATGATATATATTCCAAATTATAAATTGTTTATAGTCGATCATAGAAAAAAAAAAAATATCTTTTGTGATTACATATAGCTGAATCTGAATGTTAAAGAGTTAGACTTTTTATATTATGTACTGTCGTTATAGAGTATAATTTAGTAACTATTGATCATACATCATACACATCAGTTTAACTTTTAATTGTGATATCTTGTACCAATAATACTTTATGTATGTTTAAATATTAAGAATGTTATGTGATTTATTATTTTACGTTTTGCTTTATATAAGAATATTGGGTAAAAAAAACTTCTCTCTTTTTTTAGAAATAATTTCGTTGAAATAGAAAAAAAATATAAGAAAAAAAGTCGTTGTAAAATGTTTTTTGTTATATTGCTTTTATTTGAATAAAGCATTTTTTCAAAATAAAAAACCTTTATGCAAATAAAGTATTTTGCATAGCAATACCTTTATATTCTTTTTGTGATATAAAATTATCCTAAATGATATGCAAATATATTTTTTTTACCCATTATTACTTTAAATAATATAAAATATAATTTTTCATTTTTTAATTTAATTTTATCTATCATCATAAATAATTTTCTTGTTAATTTACAAAAGATCTAATTGAAGAAATATTAGAAATATTGTAATAAGATGTCGATTCTTTTTACAAATCTTTTTATAAGCTAATATAAAATCTTACATCATTATTGACGATTATTATGAATGGTTACACGCGTATGTAGTATCTTATCTATACATAGAATAAGCAAAATAAATACTAACGAACAAATCAAATATAATTAAATTAATTCTCCTGTTTTGTAACTATAAATATAAAAATATTAGTTAGACTAAGTTGATATTTGGAGGAAATACTTTGTTACTTATTATGAATGATGTGTAAAGGAAACACAAATAATGCTTATTGAAACAGTTGTGATGATATTTTATAAGTATTAATAAAATATTTATTTTTTGGTATTTTTTAAATGTTAGAAACTAGATTTTTACTTAAAAAAGTTGGGATATTTATACATGTATAATTGATAATTGTTACACAATAGCATTGTATTAAAAGAATATGTAATTATAAGTAATTGTCTCGCTGTTATAATTTTGCGCGTCCTTTATGATCTGCTGTGGTAAAAAATTATATTCTATAATATATATTTAACGCGAACATTTTTATAATATTTATAAATAAGTCTGCATAACACGCACGCGAATGAGTCCAAATGTACAAATACATATAAATGTTAAGCACAGTTGGATAATAAGACAATCTTCTGATAAAATTTGAAAAAATACAAATAATGGAATAAATTTTAATATATTAAACAAAATTTGCGAATGTGTTTATGCTGTATATAATTAAGCAAAATAAGATATCGATGTTGTTTTAATCTATTCACGAAGTGAATTAAGAGTAGACTGATCAATTACGAGATGCATTACATAAAACAAATTGGTTTGCGTATATATATATATACATATAAAAGTTATATGCAGAATATTTAAAAAATCTTCCTCTGAAAAGTAATACATTAAAGCGAAAATTCAATTCATAGAAACAATCTTATATGTGAGCAGAGAGTAATATTATGATATTGATGTGTGAAGAATCGTTTACGTTTTTTTTTCAACCATTTCGCAATACTGTTCCCTCTCCGTTCTTCAAAGAGCATCCGGACCTTTATTGCGAATGACTCTTGCTCTCGCACGTTGACAGCACATGATCGGCCGTCGTAGCACATGTATCTCTTGGCATTTCGCATTACTTCGAGCGGACGGATACGCGGAAAAGAAATCAAGAGCATTCTTCAAAGACGTGCTCTTCTCGTACGCGTATGATTCAAAAATCAGACACGTGGGAGTGACAGATCTCGATGATCTTTCCCGCGTTTCTTCGCAAAAATACGAGAGGATCGAGAAGAAAGGAAGAATAGACGACGCGAGGGACAGCATCGCGTTATTATATTAAGACAAAACGACAAAGAGCGACATGAATCTGTCGTTCGCCGGTTGCGGTTTTCTCGGCATCTATCACATCGGCGTGGCCATCGGTTTGAAAAAGTACGCGCCGCATTTACCGCTGAATAAATTAAGTGGCGCGTCCGCGGGTGCTATGGCCGCGTGTTGCTTACTTTGCGATATGCCCCTCGGTAAGTGCCTGATTTTAACAATTTTTGTAAAGTCGTACGACAACTTGTCAAGATAAAATTAATTAAATCGAATATATGCCCATTACTTATACTTTGATATCGTATCTCTTTTTCTTTTTTTATGATACATATTTTTAACGGCACAAGTGAAGTTTTTATATTAGGTCTTTGACCGAAGTTTATCTCCAATCATAAAATTATCGTTTTAAAAAGTTCTAAGCCATTGACACGTTTGGCTTATACCGATAACATACTGATAATTCATATGACATAATATCATACATATATAGTACATGATCATACACACTATTTTATCTTTAGAAAAAAGAAAAATTATTTTGATCGGTTTTAGATACACTGTGATTGCAAGAATTTGCATTTGAATTTACGCGTTTGTTTTTTAACAAAAAATGTCTATCTTAAAAAGAAATGTGTAAAAATATGTAAAAATATCAGTATCACGCGAGATTTTCGTCTATATAAAATAAATCATTTAAATTTTTTTAATTCTTCATGCTTTTTAATAACTAAACATATATAAATGCGTGGATAAAATGCGTAAATATCCTAACAACCTCAATTAATTCCGCTTTAAATGAATTGCACATATATATGATTGTTTCACTCTCTTCTTTCTCATTTTAGAAGAAACTGTAAATGGTGTTTTATACATGGCACATACAGCGCGACAACACGCACTTGGACCACTCAGTCCGTATTTCAATGTGCAAGACATATTATTGGAGAACCTACAGAAGGTTAGTATAACAAAACATGACAATAATATTAAGTTGAATTTCACGGCTGTTTTTCTATATGCCGCTTTTTTTCAGCCTAAGTAATATTTATGTATTCAATACTGTATGCGAAGCAAAATTTTTGAATCAGTTTTGAAATTTTAAATAAATTTTTTATCGGCTATTTATAATACATGCACCTTGATAATTTTATTATTTGTTGTTTATAAACAGCAAATAATATTCGAAAGAAGAAGAGCGAAAACTTTCCAACAAATTAAGAGATAAAAATTGCAAGCGAGAAACCCTGAATATATATATATATATATACTTTTAGGTCATTCTTAGAGTATTATATATCGATAACATACTATTTAAATCAGATTATTGAAATCTCTCACGACAATGCAAAAAGAACGCGATTTTCGTTGTCATTCTAGATTCTACCGGACGACGCTCACATCCGTGTAAATGGCAAACTGCATATCTCATTGACTAGAGTATATGATAGGAAGAACGTGATAGTCTCACAATTCAATTCAAAAGAAGATCTACTACAAGTAAGAAAATTTTTAGCTTTGTATCGCTTATATTATAATTTGCATTGTTCTCTGTAATCAAAAATCAAAATTGATATATTAGATTGATGTAATAAATTCATCATATTAAAATTAAAGTGAAATATTATTATTATAATAGCAAGAGTAAAAAGTAATTCTTATTATTTGAGGGAAATTTTACCAAGGTAGCAAATCGATTTTTTTATATAAACTATAAAAATCTTTTCTCCCAAGGAAGCCGTGTATATAAAAAATTTTTACGCTATTTTATATACTATTAGTATTTCTTTTTTATACAGGCTCTACTAGCCACTTCGTTTGTGCCGTTGTATTCCGGTTTGCTGCCACCACGATTTCACGGTATCAGGTACATGGACGGTGGTTTCAGCGACAATCTTCCTACGTTCGATGAAGATACTATTACTGTATGTCCATTTTGCGGAGAGAGCGATATTTGCCCTAGAGATATCTCGCATCAGCTTTTTCACGTACGTGCTCGTTTCCGCGCGTATTTTTTTGCTAAAGAAGCTCAAAAAAATAATAAAGATATATGTAAAATTAAATTAACGAGCATGCGCCTGTTAAATTAGCTCGTCGATTTTAATTATCGCTCGTCTATATTATTAGTGTATCTCTATTTTGCAGCTCAATGTCTCTAATACGAGCATAGAACTTTCTAAGCAAAATATATATAGGTTCATACAGGTATTCTTTCCGCCTAAAACAGAGGTAAAACAAAAAAATCTTAGTTATACTTTTTACTGATATGATGTAAAAATGTGTGAAATATGCAACAAACATAATATTATATTTTTTTTGAATTGCAGATTCTCTCGAATATATGTAGGCAAGGATGCAACGATGCACTGGAATTTTTGCATCGTAGAAATTTACTAAAATGAGTACTCATATATATATATATATATACTCGTATGTAACTTATTGTTAGATATAAAATAGTATCTGAGCACATTGTGATCGACGTAAAATAGTAATTATAAGGTACAATACTTGAAATATATAAGTAGGTGAGATTCGTAAAATAATATTTTTAATATCTGTTTTGGAAAAAATTTAAAAATGAGATAAATTTTAATACATTAAACAAAATTTGTTGCATATATAATTAAATCAAATAAAACATATCAAACGATATCATTTGCTTTCTTTATTCGTGAGATAAATTAAGGATACGATAACCAATTGAAAGATTTTAATTATGGTATGAAAAGGGATAAAGATGAATAAAAAACTTGGATATTTATTACATTTTTAATATAAAACGAATCGTATCGTATGTATAAGTCATATGTACAATAATTGAAACCTTCCTAAAGCAACGTTTAAGGCGGGATTGACAGAAATAATTTTATTGCACATTGGCGTAATAACATTACGATACTGATCTGGTAAAATATTTTATATATTCTCTCTGTTGGCAAACGTAAATCGTTCGCGAGTAAAATTTCTTTCTAATAAAAGTGGACATAATTCAAGAGAGACACAATTCATCATACATTTCCACATGCGAATATTTATAATCTCAAGTTCGATCTTAATATAATATATAAATGCCTAATTACATTTCTTCTAGGCGGGCTCCAATTATTTCGACGTAACATGATCATAACATTATCATTTATTTGAACATGTTCAGGCGGGATCTTCCCCGGGGGCAGACGTGGAATTTCTCTGAGCTTCAATTTGGGTTCTACTTTGAGAACTTCCCGCCGCGACGGCAACTTTATGCTGCGCAGCTAGACATTGTTGTAATTGCTGAAACTATAACATCAGAATAAATGTTCCTTACCTTTTATGCAGTGATATAGCTGAACCCTTTAAATAAATATAAATGTGCTTATGAAAGTGTTTATTAAATTAATTCTAAATATTGTTCTATATAAATTTTTATGAACTATTATTTTTATAATTTATACATTTTTATAAATAATTAATATAAGTAATATTTCGTCTTTCTTTTTCTCCTTTCTCTAATTTAATAATAAAATTACTACTTCACTTCAAGAGATGTATTCAAAGCCAATCTCTTAATATATAATTTGTACATACTTGTTGTTGTGATAGAGTAGTCACCCCGAGACTTTGCGTTTGCTGGCTGCACTGACCAGTAGAAGTCCTGGCGTGCAAGGATTTTGTCAATAGAGTTTGTTTATTAACAGGTACTACTTGGGAAGAAGGCGTCGTCTGTGACGCCATAAGCACAGGTTTCGTCGCGGCTGTGTATATATGTACAAAATTTATATATAAATATCATTATAATTAATAAACGTGCAAAGTGCTACATGAAAAAATATTGATTACTATTTGCTTTCATAAAATTCGAAATTATAAACTTACTCATTATAGGAGTTAATACTTGTTTGTTACCAGACAATATCAACTGATTCGCTGTTTTGGCAACTGTCACCAGCTGATTCGATAGGACAGCCGATTTAACTTGATTCGATTGTACTTGACGAGTCATATGATTAAATCGCGGCCTTTGAGATCCAATGAGCTGGATTGCTTGTCCTCCCTAATGATATATAACATTAATTATTATAAAATCTTCGGAATACATTTCTCACATAGTTGTATACAATGTTTGACTAGATATATATTTACAAGATGTAATATATGTAGACATGTTTTATTTTTTATAGTTATAATTTTATATTTTGTTATTCTACAATAGTGGGTGCACTCTAAAAGAAACTGCAGCTTTTTAACTGTTAGATTAATACCTGTGCGAGAGTTACTGCATTATTACTCCTTATATTTTGCTGCGACAATCCTTTTACAGATGGTATTATTTGGGCTGAAATGCATATGGCCAATGAAATATTAGATATCATATGATATTGCATATATAACAAAATAAATATATAAATCTTGAAGGCATGTGTGCCTTCAGGATATATGTATCTTATAGAGACATAAAGTAATCTTAAATTTTTAAGATGTGTTAAATTTTCTTATAAACATATCAAATTTTTCTATATCGTATTAAAAAATAATGGAATTGTTTTTATAAAAAATTTTCTATAACTATAAAATTACAAAAAGTTTTGTAAAACAATTTATATTTTTTTAAATATAGATATTTAACACAAAAAATATATAAAAAAAATGAATGCCGATGGAGCAAGTTCAAACAACGATATGTATAAAATATATATTACCAATTGGTAAAGACAAATGAGCAGGATTGGCAGGATTCGCGATCACTACTGTTGGCGTACTCCCAGCAATAGCTGTCGTAACGACAGTGGTAGCCACCATCTGAAATAGCATATGTTGCAATGATACTTAAAGATTATATATATATATATATATATATTACTATCCGTCATCTATGTTTTGTATATCGCAATAATAATCCTTTTGGTACAATACACATGCGCCCAATAGATAGCTAATTAGCATGTGCTAAAATATTTCATGCAGGGTGAGAACTTACATGTATATGTATAAAAAAAATATTCCGCTCATTATCGTTAGTCCACAAAACCGTTTTGCAATTATCTGTATAAGTAAGTCGATACTAACGCTCGAGACCGTCGTGCAGGTATTTGTGGCGGACGATATAGGCAGGGAGACGATAACGGGTGTGACAGTGCCTGCAGAGCTTGGAGACATCGTAAATGACATCGTGATGGGTTGCGGCAAACCCGAAAACGATACCTATCAAAAAACCGATAGTATACGTAGTATATTTCTACTATACATCGGCTTGTATAAAATAATTGGACAGTCGTCCCAAACAACCTGTACGTTTTGCAGGCCGTTGATAGAGTTTGGCAGACTAGTGAGGTTCACGCCTTGTAGATTCACATTAGTCGGCGATGGACTGGTCATCGGACTCGCTGGTTGACTGCTCTGACTGGAAGAAGCAGTGAGCCGTTCGAGCAGTGACGAAGCCGAATTCATCCCAGGTATAGGATTATCCGCCGACGGCGTACCTATTCGAATCGCGTATATTACGTTATTAACAAGACTAAAAAAATATTGATTTATAATAAAGTACTATCTAATTTATATTTAATATTTAAAATATATATTTTTAATAAATATTGGAAATATTATGAACTCAATTTTTAGCATTATGTATAATCAATGTGATTAATGTATACAAATTTCTTATATTGTACTTTTTATTGTTATAGAATCTTTAAAAATCTGTAAATATTGTTTACTGTACCAGCAAGCATAGCCGAAAGTCCCGGCATTGACAAACCAAGGGTAGACGTGGGATCCTGTACTCGCGCGAGTCTCACAGTGGTCGTTTTCAGTGGTTGTTGTTTGCATCCTAGTTGTCCAGTCAAAGCAGAATTCAGACTCACGCGTACCTGAAATTTTTGAGATATTAGCGATATTTATACATTTTATATCAAATTAATTAATAAATAATCCCACACACATACACACACGCGCACACCAATCAGTATAAAAAAAAGGATTAAATATATAAAATAATTATTAATTATATGTGCTTGATTAATATTACAACATAAACATATCCATTTGAATTCTGTGTGTGTGTGTGTGTGTGTGTGTGTGGATGCATATAAGATATAAATAAAATATATATAGCAAGATGATAAGTTATTAATAAATTACATTACTAAACATACTTGACCCGTAGTGCTAGGTACATTGATCACGTTGCCATGACTAAAAACTCTGGATGGGATGGAAGCATTGAGAGAAATCTTTCGGGGTTGAACTTTCTGTTGAGCCAAATTCGCAGGAGTGCTATTTAATAAACTAAGAATCGCGGCATTGCTCGACTTGCTTGAAGCTTGCGCATTGTTGTTCATAGCTGCGGCTGCAGCATTGGCTGCAAGATACATGAAATGTAATGTCAAATTATGAAAAGCACAAGCATTGTGGATAAATTATATGAAGAAAAAACGCGAAAGTAATTTCTGACTGTAATGCAATAGCAAACCTGCGGCTTGTTGCTGAAATTGATGCGCGGAATTCATAAGGGAAGTAACAAGAGCGCTTATAGCCGGATTAGTCGAATGCTTCTTGAACGGCGGCTCATTTTGATTCTGATTGGCAGTTTCACCTATACAGTTCTGCGTTCCTGCTTGTAATTGCGCTTGCTGTAAATTTTAAATAAAAAGCTTAAAAAGATAAAAAGATTACAAAATTAAATAAAAAATTTTCATTAATTCTAATTTTATGTAACATTGTGCAATGTCGCGTATTTGCATTTTTCGTATTATTACATGGATTCAAATTCGATGTCTGTATGTCATGAAATATAGAAAAGCAAATAAAAACTTACCAAGACTGGAACATTAGTGGACGTCGCATTATTAATAGTACCACTCGACTTTTGTTGAAAGACCAGAATACCAGACCCATTACAAGTATTGTCCGCTACTGCCATCGCGGGATTATCAACTTGCACGGAAGTCGATGCATTGGAGCCACCATTGGCCAAAGACTGCCCGGAGCTCAATACGGTAGCATCGTTCTGTGGAATAACTTGTGGCATATTCGCTGAGTCCACGCACGATAGACTATTTTGTACGGAGGTGGTGGCTTCTGTCATAGCCTTCATCGAAGCTACTTGACCAGTCAAAGTATTTAATTGCCCTTGAGCCCGTGACAGAATCTGAAATGGCATGCGTATTTGCTGGAAATTTTTACACGATTGTGAGATAGGGCATTACTCGATTATCGATGAGAGAGTTTTTATATATGTTTATATATTTTTCTGTTTTTATATCATCAATAGAAATATTTAAATAAATTTTATTTTCATCTTAATCATTCATTCTGTATGACATATAGTTTACAAACCTGCTGTGCTATCTGTTGCGATTGAATTTGTTGCAATTGTCGAGCTGTTAATTTCGCATGTTGCGCCTGAAAAGAAAAAGAAATTAAAAAGAAAAGAATATCCAAAATAAAGTAATTGATTAGAAAATATTAAATGGAAAAGAATATGGCACATACCTGTTGATGCGCTCGCTGCATGCCAGGTGTACATGCAATACGAGTCTGTCCTGATATAATATGTTTTATTCTCACATTCTTCCTACCCTCCTCCGTAAATATTTCTTTAAACTGCTGATAATAATGATTAGCCACGGCTCTGGTACCTAAGGTAAACCTAAAAAATAAATTCAGAGTGCCGCAATATTTACACAAATTGTATTAAAAAAAAATACCTAAATAGAAATTTATAAACATTAATATAAAATGCACATACCGGCAAGAAGAACCGTTCTTCTTTCCATCACAATGATTTTTATCCATATAAAGTTCTCCAAGGTACTCGGAAGTAGCGGGTCTTTGAAGGATCGAGAGCTTTATATAATCTTGACTTTCGGCAGGCTCTAATATATACTCTTCTATAACTTGTGGCGTACAGTCTATCGTTTCTTGTGGCCGTTCGTATGCTTTTGCATATCTAATCAAATTTCATTGCTAATTAATTTTGCAGATATTTCACAGTAAAAATGTAAAAAAAGAAAGAAAGAAAAAATATAAACTACAACAAATAATACAAAAAGAAAAGACATGCTTTATCATAAGAACCTTAAAACTTCGATTGCTGAAGATGGTGGAAGCAAAGGAGGACTTGTGAGAAAAGGCGGTGGGCAGGCAGTGTTTGTCGCTAATCCTCTTCTTTTTGCACGGAATTTTTGCATTAAGTCCTGTATTGTTTGTCCTTCTGGCTGAGCCAATTGTTCCAATTTTCTTTTTCGATTAACTGTGACCTAATATCAAGCAATACAATGTTTACTGCTGCTTCATGCAAATTAGATATGGCGCATAGCAAGCAGTGTATAAACGATAATTTCCTCATATAATTGAAATATTATTCCATGTTATTTAATATCCAATAATTATTTTTTCTAACATATTTCTAGATCTTTAATTACGCCAATTTCTTAAAAATATTAATTTATATTAAACTATAAATAAGTTTCAAACTCTAAAGTATTACCTGAGAAAACTTTTTGGCTTGTCGCATGAGTTGATGATCGGTAAGCAATAATTTAGACTGTTTAATTCTTGTACTAGCTAAAGTGGGAATAGGATTCGGATCTAAGCATAAAGGTCCTTGGGTAGCTGCCACTAGATGTGATTCCAACATTAACCGCTCCTCATGGCTCCAATCTCCGTCATTCGTAAGCGTCGACACATCCGAAAGTACGCTCTGAATATATATAAACAGGAATTTTCGAAATTTAACTTAAACCATATATTCAATGGCCAAATCTTACCTGTGTCGTAGGTTTAAGAAGTACATGATGAACTTCGGCTCTGTTGTGAGAATATGATTTTCGATAATCTCGGACTTCAGCGATTATGCAACCATCATAAAATAAATGTGAATAATTGGATTCTAATTGTTCGGCTAACATAGCCGGCAGTTGGCCATTATCTATGCATGAAAGTAGTTCACCCTGTTCGTAACCCATGAGTTGAGTCTCAGCTAATAATGAATTTTTATCATACTGATTCCCCTTATCACTATATCAAGAAAAAAAATCTCAATATTAATGGTCAATTCTATATAAAAATCTAAGGAATTAATTTATATTTTAAAAAAACAGTTACATGTGAAGTGCATTTCTCTGATATAAATATTAGATGTCTTAAACTTGGCCAAATTAAAATTCTCAACATATTATGATTGACACTAACAATACATTAAAATAATTTTGTGGCATAGAAATAGCAATCATACAGCAACATTAAAAAAGCAGTCAGAAAGCCATAAATTTAAATATATTTATAGTATATAATGTAGTTAGTCGTAAACAAATTGTAAAGCTTTTTTTCATAATTTACATATTGTAATAATATCACCACTAACTAAGAAAGAACATCAAACTATATCATAACTGTTTGGCATTTCAGATGTTTTAGAAAGATAATTAACATTAGAAAATGTATGCTCACCTATTTCTTACAGCTAATGAGTATCCTTTATTACCAGCATAGAGATTAACAATTAATGTATGTAAACCTTCTCGTTGCACTAACCGTCCCAAAAGATCGCACTCATTCTCAAGATTGTTCTATATAACATTTAAAATACAACGCATTTTATGTATTGTATATTGTGTTTGCATACAAAAATACGAGTGTAATATAGTTTTTAGAGCGTTTATAGTTTTTTATAAAAAGAATTAAACATTTAATAAAAAAGATGTTTGTGTAAAAAGTGGACATACCAAAACTGAATCTGGGGTTGCATGAGGAACTTTGGAGAGTTCTTCAAAATAGAGTCTGGTGAGTTTGGATTGGATACTATGCCTGGAGTGATTCTGTTCTTTTTTTTGAGAGGGCAACGATTTATTCGATATTAAGGCCAAAGAATCCGGACCTAGTGCATTCTTCCAACATCTGGATACTTGATTAATCATATCCTGTATAAATGAGGCGATGATTAATCATTTAGTAAATGTAAACAATGTAGAATAATAATCTCATCGCTATATATCGATGGATTGCAATTCAAAAACTTTGTCACACACCTGAGCCCGCTGACACGCATCTTCCAAACTACAGGTTGCACCAATCATTGTAATTTCTGATTACTGGTGCCACTTAATGTCATATCTGAGGCGGTAATAATCGTTCATATTCTGAAATGTATCCCACTAGATATATTACTAAATGTATTATTTGCTCACATAAACTGTAATTGGTGTTGAAGATAACATAAACTATGGATAGCATTAAATTATTTGTAATCATAAAGATATGGGAAAAACAATTGATATTTGTTCATTATAAATATATATAATAATAAGAAAAACTTTTTTTAGTTTGTCAATAATCGGTTTTGAAACAAAAAATTGATTACAAATAACTTACAACTTAATTACTTAGTAACAAAAACAAATTTTTCTTTAAAAATTTTTAATATCTAATTTTCAAATAATAAACTATTAACTATTTGATTATTCTAGTATTATAATCTTTAGAAAAAAATAAAATTGTACAATTGTACTTTAATTGAAATTTATTATATCATGTATAACCTTTAAATATAATTATATGTAATTATAATTATATTATTAAATAGTAAAAATAAAAAAAGCTATGTATAACTTTAATATATAAATTTACAGATAATGTAAAATCAGTTCTGTTGTGTACGTGTATCTTCTCTTTCTCTCTCTCTTTTTCTACACTTTTATATTAAAAATGAGAAAGATATAGATTTTTAAAGAAAGAAAAGGAAAAAGATAAAATCTAACATATAAAACTATACAACAGATCTATAGCTTTAAATATATAAAACCTGCATATCTCTCCTTAATCACTTATGTTAAACAAATTTTTTAAATTACAATTTGCAAATCTGTTTTGTATTTTTAAATATATCTTGGATATATTTACCTATCTAATAATAATTACCTATCTAATATCATTCATTTATAAATAACATTTTGGAGCTACTACAAATTTATAAAATATAAATTGGATTACTTGTACATATATGTATCTCAAATTTTTATGTACATACACATAGCATGCCATATAATGAACATGTTTCTTGCAATATTACTAAACCAAATTAAATCAACAAATTCTTCATACATTGCAATTTAGAATATAAATGATAAAAATGATAAAAATGATGACAAAAACTGAAAAAAAAAAAAACTGAATGTAGATCTCTCTACCATCAGAGAATCATAAAAAAAATCCACATGTTTTTACAAGTTAAATCAACTTACCATCACAGTGCATTCTATGTAATGGCTCTTAAACAACACACACATGCTGGATGTTTCATCAACAAATTTTTCTACAAACATCATAAAAACATGAAGAAACCATAGGAGAGAGAAAAGTTTGAAACTGATTTATTACATCTCCAAGAGACAAGGCAATTAATAACAACTACCGATAGACAACTCACACAATTCTACTATCAACACACATTTAAAATGTCATTGTGACAGTCATAGAATCCATTTTCATGCGGTTTTTCGCAAAACTCGAGAAATCCCGCCGTGTTTGATGAGACTAATGATACCCTATGTCATCTCCACGACTGACGCGGGGGGAATATGCATAACATTGGGGAGAAGTGATAAACAGACAAGACCGATCGGAGAACTCTCTATCGCGGAGGATAAGAGGAGACGACGGAGGGAAAACTAACGGGGGAAGGGAGGGGGGGGGAGGGTCTTCCCGGTAGCGTGTAGCGTGCCGTGGCAAGCGAAAACAAACTGCGAGAGCGCAATCGAGCGCGAGAGCGAACGGGGTTAAAGGAGGTTAGGGTCTTGTCAATTCGCGGGAGCGTGCGGTGGTGGTGGCGGTGGCGGCGACGGCGTCGCGGCGCGATGCGGTGCGTCGGAAACGCACGCGGCGCCGTCGCCGCGACCGGAGCCGCGGGCCGCGCGGTTTACCTTTGCTGTGCCGAGGAGGAGAGGGTGCGACAATAAACATCGGATGCGCACGACGGGCACAACACGCACGATCGACCTCAGCTCAATTCGCACGTCATAACCTCACCGTCGCACTCGCTCACGGGGTCGGCGGTCGGGTCGGTCGGCGCGCCGAGTGGCCTCGACGGAGACGTCGTAGAGTTCGCTCGTCTCCTGATCTCGACGCGGTGGGAGACGGCTACGACAGCGGGCGGCTCAACCGTTCACTGTACATTCCGGCATGAGCGATATTTACAAGCGACAAACGTCATCTCGCGCAGCGTAACCTATTATACAAACACCGCACACGATCGCAGACTGGGAGAACCCAACCTCTCCGCGCTACTTGATTACTATAGTCTAGACGACGTAGGGGTGCGTTAAGAAATCTTACGCGTGGGCTGGAGTAGTATCGAGTTGACCAATCAGGATAAAAGGAGCAAAGATTTCTTTGTTCCGATTGGTCAATTCGATACTGCTTGATGCCACGAGTAGAATTTTCGAACGCACCCCAACTGATTCGTGTTTGTAAGTCACCCCCGCATCGGGGTCGGTATGGTCGGTACCTGCTGCCGTCACATGTGCGCTTGGCGTTACGACCGAGTCGATTTATCTTCAGGATCTTCGGTATCACGTCTAAATATTCATGTGTATCATGTGTAACAATCAATTGAAAAATAATATAAAAATTAAAATCTTTTTATTATGTTATCCTCGTCCTGTAGGATAGAGGAACATTTTCGGGACTTCAGACATTTTTTATTCGATAGTCAATTTGCATGGCATATGTGATTGCTTTTGACAGTTGCTAATAAATTTTCTTCTTTTTTTTTTTTAAAAAATTTTTTTTTTTTTTTTTTTTTTTTTTTTTTTTTTTTGAGTTATAAAACGCACTAATAATATATTAAATACTGTATTAAGAAAACCAGACATATACAATTATAACTAATATTAAACATATAGGAAAAGAATTTAACTTTACGAAGAGACTGGAACAAATAAATTTCTTACAAATATATGATATTATTGGTATAATAATTTAATTTCAGTGATGCGACAGAAATTAATAGACTTGACAATTATCATCTATTAATATTATCTGTTCTTTTCTCGTCTAATGATACCCATTGCGATAAAGTATAGTATGTACGCGACTGAAAAATAACGGCATCTGTTATATAAGGAAACTACTGCATTTCGATGATATTCACTGCCAGTACTGAAAATCTATAGTTTACGTCACGTACACTATAGATTTTCAGTACTGGCAGTGAATATTGGAACGCAGCCTGCATATGCGCGGGATATATCTTTCGATTTATTCCTCCGTCCGACAGTTTCAACAACACGTGTCTTTATTCTTTTTATGTCAAAACTCGAAAAAGAAAGAACGGATGAATATTACACAAAGGGATGGATAATCATTTAAATAATCAGAAGAAGAAGAAGAGACGTACGATTCCTGATTTCACGCTATTTTTGATTGTATGTATGCTAAACACGAGAATGAAATGAACAAAATCGATCGTGCAATTTCGTTTGACAATGATATTGACACATTGTCCGGTATTGCGTGATTTTAATTAGGTGACATTGTATTATATGAGAGAACTTTCTTTGGATTCCAATGCTGTTTTGACTCGAGGATAAATCGCACGTCCGATTGCTATCGGTACGTAAGTTTGTCTTTTGTTCATTGAACGCGATTAAACGCTTTACTCTACTTTGTTCTATTTTGTCAGATGCAGAGATACCAGACATATTAAAAAGAACGTGCGAAG
Source organism: Formica exsecta (assembly GCF_003651465.1). Lineage (NCBI taxonomy): Eukaryota > Metazoa > Arthropoda > Insecta > Hymenoptera > Formicidae > Formica > Formica exsecta. The sequence goes on along the minus strand of NW_021849743.1, from coordinate 857,500 downwards.
AAATCTCTGTTCATCATGAGCGAATCCGACGATTCTGACATTCAAGCTGATATTCAAGCTCTGACCGAAGCTTTGTCTTTGCCTACAACCAGCGACCCACAACAACAGTTAATTTCTAGTAATTCGCGATCTGATAGCACTCCCTCGATAGATTTTGATGGGAGCGACGATGAATGTTTTAACTATATCTATGAAAATCAGGACAATGAGTCTCTGAACGTTTACGAGATGAATGAAAAATTGATCACAGGCCTGATGATAGCCAAGAAAAAATTGATTGTTTTGTTACAAGAGTGTGAGAGGAAGATAAAGGAAGTGGAAGAAAAAATGAGTTCCAGTGAAAGGTCGAGTTTACGTATTCCTAGTAGAATTGCAATCACCAATGCTGGCATGCCATATTTTAAGGATAAGAATCATTTTAGAGCACCCAAGAACTGTGACATGAAGCTGAAGGAACAACGCGGTGAGTTATTTCTGTCGTCTCTTAGAAAACCGAGTCGTTGGACGGGAAGAGACAGGGAAATACTTTTAAAGGCCATAGAAAATGAGGCTATTGAATCGGTACTGTCTAAAGGATTTAATGATGATAAACAGTCTGATGAAGAGACATTGAACAATCAAGCTAAAAATATGGCATTACTGCTGCCTAGAAATTTTAAAGAAATGGTGGGAGCGGTCGGCAAGAGAGAGTTTGATTGGCATAAGATTTCCAGAATAGATTTTGACGATAAGCATTCACCGGGTGAATGCCAAGCCATGTGGAATGTCTATTTGCATCCCGACTTCAACAAGAGCGAGTGGACAAATGCAGAGGATAAGAAACTGTTGCAATATGCCAAAGAATGTAAATATCAAGATTGGGACACCATTACACAGTTGTTAGAAACAAATCGTAGTGCTTATCAATGTTTCATCAGGTATAATACCATTAAGAAGATGCCATCCTTGGGACATGCTTGGACTAAGGAGGAAGATGAATGTCTCGCGAATATCATAAACCAACTCCAGATCGGAGATTACATTCCTTGGTCCGAAGTTGCTAATCATATGCGGCATAGAACCAAGCAGCAGGTTTACACACGGTGGATGTACAGGACAGCGCCGCATTTAAGGAAAGGCAGGTTCACTTATTTGGAAACAAAAACTCTCATGGATGCGGTAGAAAAATATGGCATGGACTTCTGTAAGATCTCAAATGTTGTGATGCCATATCGAACTTCTACACAACTCAATGAACGCTATCATACAGTAATGAAAAACATGAACAACGACAAAACATGGACAATCGACGATGACGAGAGACTGCTTCAACTACATAAAAACTATAATAACGATTGGTCCAAGATAGCCATGAATTTTTCCAACAAATCAAGAACAGAATTGAGACAACGATTTACCGCGATACAAAAATACATAAAGAAAAATATCTCTGTTCAAGATATTCCTAGACAATCTAAGAATGGTAAACAGGTTTCAATGTATAAGCAATTATCTAAGAATACATTGGAACAATGTAATAAAACCGCATCGATTGATGATATTCAGCTAAGATTGTATGAAATTCTTAGTTTACCTCCTTTAGAAATTATCAATTCTCAAAAATCTTACGATTCAGAACAGCTCGCGTACGATACTAGAAGATTGTATGATACATTGAACTTATTAAACGTCAATTTTGATTTTTCAAGTAGTTCTGTAAATTTTGTGCATCTAAATAAAAAGGAGAAACTACTTTTGGCTTCTCTAAAAGAATACATAAATGTAAGAAATAATGGAATACAAAATCATGAGCGAATAGAAAAGTTCAGAATGCAAATGTTTGGTCGTATCGAAAAAGTTAGCGAAAGTTCTTTCATACCGCCATTACCATTTGATGGATACATAAGAACAAAGAAGATAAAGAGAAAAGATCAATCGATAGATTGCGAGCTAAATGTCAATGAAAAATTTCTTATCGATGTGCCTACAGAATTCTCTACAACTTTCTATATAGATTTCATTAATCATGAGGAAGAAATTCAATTTTACAAATTTAGTCAATTGTTACTAAGTGATTATTACGAATGTGATGAGCGACATATAAATTTATACAAATTATTAGAATGTAATCTCTCTTTTGATAAAGCGAGCACTTCACCAGAATATCATAATAGTACGGATGTGGATTTGAAGTTAACAAACTACAAGCAAAGAAAATGCTCGAATAAATTGCAAATACCTATAAGCACTGAATATACTAACGATGAATATGAAGAAAAGCTATTCACTATGTCGAATATAATTATGCCGAATCGAGCAACTTTATTAGGTTTCAAGAATTTGCTTCTTTGGAAATTGTTGTATGAATGTCAAAATAAATCTGAACATTGCGAATTATTATTCAAAAGTGAACAACAAGAAACGGAACAAACAACAACAAACTGTCCTATACAAACGGAAAGCGCCGAATATCAATTGCTGCAAATTCGTTTGCTGCAATTATTTAAACTTCCCATAGGTTTATCAAACTCCATATTGGAACTATCTGGACCAGCACCTATATTTTTGACAAAAAAGGATGAGAATCAGAAAACCGTTTCGAAAAAGAGAAAATTTAAAGATGTGAATTCTGGAGAATTGAATAAAGAAATAAATAACTATAACTCTCTTTCCAATAGCAGTTCTAAGTTTGACTCCAATATTGAAACTGCGGATCTTCCCATAGTACGTAATTGCAAGGTAGTTTGTAAAAAATATAAAATTATCGCAAAATAATATTTGATTCTTGATATCATTAAATTAATCAAAGATAAAGGAAGTAAGTTAAAGGAAGCACATTTTTTCACAAATATGTTATATTCTCCTTTTCCGTATTAAAGTAAACTGATGTAAGATAAACTTATTTATTACAAAAGAAAAAAAAATATATGTATATATATATATATATATATATACATATACACATTACAAATATATATGTGCACTTTTACTACGATTATAGAATATAAAATTAAAACTATAAATTTTGGGAAAATGACAGCTATAAATTTTAGGAAAATGACAGCTATAAAATTTAATGGCCATAAGAGAGTGGCACTAACTAAATTTAGTTTTATGTAATTTATTTACCACCTGTGTAATTAATATCAAGAAAAAGATACAACTTCCTTTTTCATAAAACAATATTAGAAAAATGCGATAGCAATAACCTAGGTAAAAAAATATATTCTACATACATATATCAAAGTATGTTCTTTTTTATTTTTATGATAATAAACAATTCCTTTTTTATTTTATTATAAATGCTATTATATTACCGTTTTTAAAACTAGCAAAATTAATAATAAGCGATGCTATATATAATAACACTTATACAACTTCGAGTATTACATATTGTTTATAATCACCAACTTAAGCACACGAAATAATAAAATAGATTATTTTAGACAAGTATAAACAAGAGACACGATAAAATACACTTTGAACATATCGTCCGTTAGATGTCAAAAATGTTAATTTATATGAAACAATATGCGTTTTTTTTCCTCTATTAATATATTTATATATTAAGATATTTTAGAGCGAAGATTTATTGAAAATGCGCATCATACGCGTCATCGTACATGATACATTATTATACACGATAATGATTAATATTGTCTGACAGAGATCTAATATATAGAAAGAAGAAATGTAAATGTATATTTTACATGCAAAAAGTACCTGTGTGTGTAAGCTATGCTATATGCAAGTACATAATCTTCATTTAGTTAGTACATATATATATATATATATATTTTACAATTTGCATGCTTCATTTTAATACCGGTATCTCTTAATTTTTGTAATGTCTCAAGTTTTATAAGGATTATCTTTCAATATTTATTTCTTTTTTGACACCGAACTACTATAACTTGTTACAATAACTGTACATCCACTTGTAAAGACACCCCATAAAAATAAACTCGCTTCTATCTTACCGACTAAAGATCTCAAATTGTCCAGAATAAATTTAAATGGTTCATTTACGATTTTAAAATCAGGCTTGTCTTGAATAACCTTCATTTTTTTCACATAGTCGATAAATGGTGGATGATCCCGGCTAAATATCGGAAAATATTCCCCCTCTTTCTCTCTGATCCACCAAGCATTAGTATTTGTTCTATATGCAGGAACATTATTGATAAAATATATATTACTCTGATTCGTGTAAATTAAATTATATACATATTTATCTTGCAAAATATTATATGTACTTACGTTTGGCTCCATGGTGTATAATGATAATAATAGAGACTAGCTCTGATATATTTCGGCGGTCTATCTCGGAATGGACTTTCGACGGTATTTATTAAAGCCAGTACCTCAGGCTGCCCAGTCAATAAACGATAAGTTAGCGACATTAACCATGGATTCTGTTTATATGTACCTAATGCAGCAAACCACATTTGCCAATCGAGACGAGGTTGATGAGGTGCTATAAGAAAAAAGTTAGCTTATTGATAAGTAGCTCCGAAATAACACATTTTATATCAAACATTGAATAAATAAACATCTTACCAACAAATGGCAACGAGTTGTTAACGTTTCCTGGCTTATATAAAAATTCATATTCCTTCCAAGGTCCATCAATACTGTCACTCCCTTCTATTATAACTTCTGGTCTACCTTCGACTCCTGTCATACGACGAAATAACCCATAGCTGTTCACTAAATGAAGATGATCCACCTTTGCATGCATCTGTTTCAATTGAACAGATATCGTCGAATTTTTCGATAAAATTGTAGAAGTATGCAAAGTGGAATATGGTACCTGTGAGCATTTTATGCCTTACACTTTATATATATGCATGACACATTATGTGTTTTGTTAAAGGATTAATAATTAAAAATAATAAATAAATCAGAATTGTCTGTTGTACTTACAAGGCTTATAGCAAAAATCAAACACACTGCTATGGTGTAGAAAATTGTAACTATTGTTGTTGTAATTTTATTACGCGTCCCTTTTGTAGTCATAGCAGAATTAGCTACAGAGTCCACTGCCGTTAATCCGAGAGATGCTATACCGACGCATATAGAAAACGATACTACGCGAGAAAGAACATAATCAAATTGTTCTTTTGTAAATGCTACAAAAAAAAACAATCATGATCAATATAAATATACATTAGATTAAATTGTTATTGATTGTTGTCAATAAAATAAAATACCAATATCAGATTGAATGGTCCAATTGTCTGTTATCCTAAGATTATAATAAATATATGTTCCATATATAACTCCTCCATAAACCAATACGCTTATTAATGTCGAGAGATAATTTATAATACTTGACTTATCATTCTTAGATTTTCGTTTGTAAAAAAATTGATCGTCCAGTAAGGATATGCATAAACAAATCGTTAGGAAGTTGAAGAAATTGTAGTTTCCAGTGGCAATTATACAGACTTGCAACAATACCTGGAATATTAAAGGAATATCATAATGATAATTAATGATAATTAATCTATAAGTTATAGATATTCTAGCTTATTATAGATGTATCATAGCTAACATACCTGTAAATAAAATGCTATTATTCTCACTTTTCTATTCAGGACAAAAAATAAGAGCGGTATGGCAAGCTCAATAATGTTTGTAAGAACAGTGCTTAATCGAAGAAACCATGTTGGCAAGTGATGTACATACCATGCCAGAGGAGTAGGTATACATTGAGATTCAAAGTGGACATTTAGAGCTATAAAATACAGTGAAATATTTCATAAATAAAATGTATAATATTATTTTTATATATTGGATTTTACAAAAATTATTTTACCATCTAATTTCCACCATAATGGACATTCTGAGGTAAGTTTTACTACTCCACTAGCAAACATCAAACGGAAAAGTAACCAACGCACAGTCCAGAATGTCACAGCATCGCTCGGAGTGCTTGGTTTTCCACGATGAGAATACCAAAATGGTGCTACAAGTATACATAGAAATCCGACCTCCAATAATAAAATATCCCTGCATAAATTAAAAAAACACATATATTCCATTAAATTATTAAATAATTGAATCATTAATAGTTAAATAAATAAATTATATGTAAATGTTATAAAATATATTAATACATATTTTGCATTATACATATTTCGCTTATATATATTTTTTAATTATATTTTACATATAGATTTCGAATGTATAAAGTTTAATTTCATTATGTAGAAAATTATAACAGTTGATAGTATTCATTGAATTAATAGAAATATAATCCTTGTCATTGAAAGATAAATGTTACATATTATTCTATACAACGTAAGTTAAGTACCTAAACTTACATAACAATGTATATATAAAGTATTGTAAGTGAACCAACAGAATAATCCAATAGAACACATTTTAGAAAAAATATTAGAGTTTGCAATATTAGGAATCTGATAATTCTCTAGATGATAGTGAAAAATACATTATATAGTTAAAATATTACAAAACTCACCATTGAAACCACATAAATGTTTGACCAATCTGATACAAAGAATAATATAAGGTCCATAGTCCTGCAAATATTGGCGCAATACAAAATTTTTGCGAGACAAATCTGCAATATAATTTTAAGCATTAACAAGATGTATATATAACTTTAATATAATTGAATTTGTTGATTATATTATATTTTATATTATGTTTTCTATGCAGAGAAAATTATTTTTTTAGTGTTAATCTTGCAGTTTTTTAATGTAATAACATACCCTGCAAAGGAGAGAATAATTCCAAAAAGAGATAATACATCCAGCATGTACTCTACGTTTAAACCTAGATACGGTGCAAACCATAAGAATGTCGGTTTCTGCTTCAGTTTATTAAATAGTGTTGCACGTGTTTTCAGATCCAGCTGCGTTCTGGCTGGTAAGATTCCATTATCGCCATACAATCCTATTTTATATTATTAATTAATAACGCTATAATATTACATCTCAACTTTTCTAAAAGTAAATTTACATATATACTCTGCAATAGAATTTATACATGATCTAGAATTTGATTCATAATCTAAATATAAAATACATCGTCCGGCGAAAAAAAAAAAAACGTAATCTTTAACTATTAGATAATAAGCAAAATCTTTTATTTACAATATTCCAAAATGCCACACATAAGCGTCGTTGAAATCAACATTTATAAGCAGTTTTCTTGTTTTTTTCTTTTTTACGTGGCAAATAGCAAATATACATTCTTTGAATTAACATATTTCGCGAATAACAAGAAAGAAAAAAATTCCATGCGATCAAGAAAACATGAGAGAAAAAATAAACACATAACACAAAGTCAAGATATTGGAGGATACCTTAAAGACAATATAAATACCTACCCGGAATCTGTATGTAAAAGCTGAGGAATGCGAACAGATATATAATGCAGATTCCACGCAGGAATAAATTACGAGTGTAGCGTACTTGTGCCATAATCGGTATTGGATTCCGTTTTATGTTAGAAAGTTGATATTTAACCGCAATAAAGCGCGACTAACTACCGGCGATCAGTGATAAATGCGACAAACACACACACAAGCACACATATATACATATCGAACTCGGCGATCTTCGACGTACTTACTACATACATACATACATATACATAGCGATAACGGGAAACGGGATATATATACGTAAACACAGCGAGAGAGTGGGTTCGTCGGAATTTACCGAACCGCCTTTTTAACCTAACGAATAGTTTTCATGGATTACAAATGTCATGCGAGAACAGATGATCGGTTACGATTATTGGCTGTCAAACGAAAAATGCATCGAAACTACATTGATTATAGGCTGCGGTCGGGAAGACGCTAGAAATGCTTCGAAGCATTGCATTAACCAATCAGAATAAATAAATCTTTACTCTTTTTGTCCTGATTGGTCAATCAAACGCTTCGAAGCATTTCTAGTGTCTTACCGAATGCAGCCATAATCACGTGTGTAACTAGAGAAAAGCTTGAGAGGGGCCACGCCGCCGTTTTTCGTGAGACCGTTTTCCTAACTGCTATAGTGGCGCTAACTGAATCCATTTTAGAGCCGGCGGAACTACATGGCCAAACCACTTTTTGATGCCATGATAAAACGATCGATTGGTGCATATCCGTGCTAAACACATTGTGGATCAAAAATGCGGAGAAATGTTATGGATTTATTAATGTTTCATTAGTTGCGCGTGATGTTTTATCATTCTACTACAGCGATAATAAATTATAATTGAAGTATTTTTATGTATATGCGCATGTAAAATGAAATAAATTTTCTTAAATAAATTTTTAAAATAATTTTTTTCTGGATGCCCTTTGGACGTCCTAAGGACATCCTTGTGCTGTCTGGGAATTTTTTAATATAACATCTAGAAGATATTTGCAATAAATTATAGACAAATTTATATAAGCATAATTAAAAATCTTTTCCTATATTTTTAACCGTGCTCTATTGTTTGTAGTTTTAATTGTTGATAGCGTTAATTAATTTTTTCACATTTATATGATCGCCGGTGATACTATCAGTTGTCAGATTTTCGCAAAATGTCATAAAATGTCAAAAAATCGCGATATCTTGTGCAATATTGTTTATTTAGCGTATAAAATATTAAGAGTGTTTTTTCTATCTTGTAGAATTTCATTCGGAATTTTAATTAAAAGGCCGGAAATGCGAAAATAATACTTTTCTCAGGACATTTAGATATGTATTTATACAACGTTAATATTTTTCAAGAAAATTTATTACAATTTCTTAGTAAACTATATCCACCTGGCACATTTTTCCTTTGTTAATCGGTATCAATAATTATAAAATCTCAATTTGAAAGACTGTAACAACTCCTTAAACTTTCTTAAAAAATCGTAGGCTAGGAAAATATCGTAATTAAATATTACATAAGGGCTAAATCGGAAATCCGATTCGATTCTTAATATTTGATTATTAAGGTGTTTTACAATAATTCCAGAATAATAATTGATTAAATTTAAACATTAATATGAGAGGGGGGGGAGGGAGGGGAAAGAGAGATATAAGAAAAGTTACAAACGCGAAGACCAAACACAAATTAAGTTCAAATACAATTAATTAATATTTTTGCAGATCTATTCTGTATCAAGCAAAGAATCCAAAATAATTGATTTTGAGAAACTAATTATTACGCGCAACCAAATTTTTTATTTTTTTTAAATAGATTTTTTAAATGGATATTTAATATGATAAATATTTGATAATTACCAAAAAAAGTTTTTTCTTGGA
>NW_021849743.1:830222-847874 GCF_003651465.1 Formica exsecta | reverse complement strand
TATAATTCTTATATTTAAAATATATAATTATACTATTATAAAAGATTTTATGAAATATTAAAATATCTATATAAAAATATTAATTAAACATTAACTAAATATTAATTATTGAGAAAATGAAAAAAGAACGAGCAATGTGTATTTTAAAAATAATATAACATAAATGATAAATACAAATATAAATTACTTACCGCATACCGTCGCTCCATTCGTCGCTTGATGCTTTTCCAAAGTTCTTTTTCCTCTCTCGTTCTTTTGCTGTATCCGCGTAGCACTTACACTTACACTCGCGAAAATATGGTTAATTATGATTAGTCGAATATATGATGAACGCGGAATATTTTGCACGGCGCTCCCAATCGCGGAACAACCGCATGCACAGCGCTTCGATAAACATTTATCATCGCGATACAATTTTGTATCATTTATCAGAAGTTAATTGAACGTTAATTTCGTAATAATCACAGCGAATTATGCTTTAATATTAGTTATGATCTCGTTTAGAGAAAGAATTCGATAATATACGAAGCGTCTCGCACTATTACTTCAGTGTGCGAGTGTCGCCGTGCGAATGATAACAAGGCCGTAACATGTAAACAATAGCGCGCTATACGTCACCAATGCCAAATAATTTGTTATTGATAATACGTTACTATTATATATACGATAATACCGAAATATTTCCCGTCCTATGACGTATATATATACGCGGATTGTTAAATTATATGAATTATAAGTATTTTAAATTATAGATTAATTATTTATTAATCGATAGATGTGTATCACGATCCTTTCGTTAAGTTAGTTACTCGAACCTGCGATTCAATTATTTAATTGTGCGTTTCCAATATTAATCATATTTAAATTGTTGAACAGTCGAACGATAAAAAATACCGGAAGAGATATATTTAACTTTATAATATTTAATTTAAATTCAATTTAAATATAAATTATATTTAATTAAATATTATTAAAGTAATAATTATTGCTCATAAAGAGAGATAGCAACAAAACGATACAATTATTATTACTATTTTGGACTTCTGTTACTATATTTCATACTTGAATAAACGAAATAAAATTTTATTAAAATTAAATAAATAAAATACGTACTTCGAAATTTATCGTTGCGATATAATTAACATATGATTTAACGTATTTAAAAGATAATTAATTATTAATCCTGTCAATCATATCAAATTATTCCCCGATAGTTGACGCGTTTGGAAAAGGAATTTGACGGAGCGTCTCGCATCACTATTTTTCTGTTCGAGTATCGTCGCGTGAATGATAAGTATTGTAGAAAAGGAATTTGTGACGTAGCGTCTCCCACTATTACAGTACTATTCAAGTATTGCCGCGCGAATGATAACAAGGATATAAGATATAAACAATAGAGCGCTAATGTTTACGCCATCAAAGCCGAACACCATGTTATTGATAATAAAACGTTGCCAAAATATTTCACGTCTTATGACGTATATATATACGCGGAATATTAAATTATATGTATAAGTATTTTAAATTATAGATTAATTATTTATTACTTATAGTTTATTATACCGTAAGACAGAGTAACATACAAGAAGTACGATTGTAGCGAATTATATTTTAATACTTGTCGCGATCGCGTTTAGGAAAGGAATTTGACGGAGCGTCTTCTCCACTACAATACTATTCAAGTATCGCCGTGCGAATAATAACAAGGCCGTAACATGTAAACAATAGCGCGCCATTGTTTACGCCGCAAAGCCGCCTACCATATTATTGATAATTCGTAGCCAAAATTATTTTCCGTACTATGACGTATATACAAGCAGAATATTAAATTATACGAGTATTTTAAATTATAGATCAATTATGTAATAAACGATTAATATATCACGAAGCTTATCGTTATGTTAATCAAACCTGCGATTTGACTATTTTATTGCGCGTTCTCAATCCAAATCATATATAAATTATCAACAAATCGAACAATAAAACATCGTAAAATACAATTGAATTTTAAGTATCTTTAAAGAAATAATTATTGCTTATAAAAAGAGATAGCAACAAAACGATAATTATTAGTATTGCTTTGGACTTCTGTCACTATGTTTCATACTTGAATAAATAAAATAAAATTTTATTAAAATTAAATAAATAAAATACGCGCTTCGAAATTTATCGTTGCGATATAATTAACATATAATTTAACATATTTAAAAAATGATTAATTATTAATCATATTAATCATATTAATTTATTCCCCGATAGTTCACCCCATCGCGTGTGGAAAAGGAATTTGGCGGAACGTCTCTCACATCACTACTTTTCTGTTCGACTGTCGTCGCGTGAATAATAATAAGTATAAATATTGTAAGAAAGGAATTTGTGACGTAGCAGCTTATCGGAGCTTATCGTTATGTTAATTACTCGGCGATTTGACTATTTAAAGTAAAAGTAAAAAGTTAAAGAGTTAAAATAAAAGATAATTAATATTTATTATATCAAATTATTTTCTGATTCTTGTCGCGATCGCATTTAGAAAAGAAATTTGACGGAGTATCTCGCGCTTTACTATCTTACTGTTCGATTGTCGTGTGAATGATAAGATACTATGATGTATATACAAGCGGAATATTATATTATACAAGTATTTTAAATTATAGATCGATTATTTAATAAACGATTAATATATCACGGAGCTTATCGTTATGTTAATTGTTCGGATCTGTGATTTAACTATTTCATTGCGCGTTCTCAATCCGAATCTTATTTAGATCGTCGAAAAGTCGAACGAAAAAATATCGGACAAAATATATTTAATTTTAAATATTTTTAAATAATTGTTGCCTAGAAAGTAAAAGAAAGAGAAAGAATTAATTATTAATTATATCAAATTATTTTCCGATACTCGTCGCGATCGCGTTTAGAAAAGGAATTTGACGAAGTATCTCGCACTACTATATTACTGTTCGAGTGTCACCGTGCGAATGATAAAGCCGTAAGCCGTAAGTCGTAAAACGTAAACAATAGCGCGCTAATGTTTACGCCGCCAAGGCCGACTACCATGATCAAGCGACGCGGTAGCGTCGCGACGCCAAGTATATATAAAAATTCGTTCCAGCTTGTCAACGGTTTGCCTATGTACAGGGGCCGCGACGCTCCAAGTAGCTTATCCGGAGTTTTACGTCTAATAAACTTTCGATTAAAATTCCTCAGGAACCAAGTCGTTAATCAAAAATCTAACGGCACTTTTCTTATACAATGTGGATGCAAGCTTTCGATTGCGACCAGTTTGAATAAGATTGGTGCAGTCAATCCTGAGGAATGATAATCGTATACCAGAAATGTGACATTTTTCGTTTTCCATCATTATCATTATCATAAGGTTCAGTTTCAGACTCTCACGTACGTATGCTGGCACTCACACACGCAAAACGATTTTGTCCCTCAAGGCGCGTTCATATCGCTCATGTACGATAATTCTTTCGTGTATCTCTTTTATAAAATTATAATTTTAAAAATTTATAATAAAAGAGAGAGAGAGAGAGAGAGAGGGAGGGAGGGAGAGAGAGCGAGAGAGGGAGCGGGAGAGGGGGGAGCGGGAGGGAAAAGCGGCAGAGAGAGAGAAAGCGAAAATATGTGTATATGCACACCCCATTACACCACATGATCATACCGCCAAATAAGTAATACTGGGATCTTAATATTTTCGATGATTTTTAAACTCAAATTTATGATTTTGCGATTAATGACTGATATCTTGCTTAGATGTCGATCCTATTTATATAAGAGATCTATATATGACTATTTTCACCGCGCTATTTTAAAATACTAAAGAAATTTATTATTTATAAGCACTGAAAATAATGTGTGAATGATAGCATAAGTATACATATTAACTTCTGACATAGCAAATGTAATTTACAATTATTTACATGAGAAAGAAACGTTCTTAATTTTTTTGCGATACTATCTGCTGGCTTGTGTCTTATAAATATTTATAACATGTAAGTTAAAAGAGACAATTCTATAGCATTTATCTAACAAAATTAACATTATTGTAATTTTGATGAGAAAGAACAATAGTTACGCAATTGTCTATTATGGAAAAAATATAATGCATTATTTATAGGTATTTGCAATCTTTCAATGTGAATGTGTGGTCAAAGATCCTCTCTCCTGTATCATATTAACCCTTTCATCATCGACTGAAGTCAACGGAAGCGCGTTAATTATAGTCAATTGTACTATGTCAAATAGATCTTGCTCTGTTCAAATAGATCTTGCTCAATTATAGATTCAAATTTTTAGAAAAAACATGTAGAATTGATTATTTAAAAATATCGTATTTTATAGTTGCCTATTTTCAGTGATGTCACCTGATTATCTTCTGTGTGTTGTTTTGTATCAATAGTACAGTAACTTTAGACAAAAATCGAGCAAAAGCTTGGAAAAAATGTTAGCCAGCTAAATTTTGGCACAGACCTTCGTTTTTGCATAATATTGAAGGGGAAAAAAAGTTTACCATTGTACAGTGGCCGCTAAGAAAAATAATTAAACAAATAGGGCTTACATTCCGTTTTTCTGCAAATATCTCGTTAAATATCAATTTTACAAAAAAAACACAGGAGTAGAAAATTAAAGAGTGGACAATTTTGCACAAGAAATATTCTATAAGTTTTTTCGAACGAGCAATACTTTTCACGTAAGAATTTATGCAAGATATACGATTTTCGGTGAATTTACGGAGCGCGCCGACAGACGTTACGTGGATTGAAGCGTCACACGCGCGCACAGAAAGTGTCATAACTTTTGAATGAATCATCGTACAGAAATGAGCAAAGAATCGTTGAAAAGCTGAAGGTTTCAGCTTTTTAATGCAATCTGTTTAGTTATTGTACGACAATTTTTTAAAATTCTACGATGGTTTAAACAAAATGTTACATGTCATTTTTGCCTTCTTTCATAAAATCAGCTACAAGTAGCTTCCAAACCGTTAAAAAAAAACGCCTGCAGGATATTACAGTATATACTTCATACTTTGACCCTACAAAAGGAAAAAAATTAGAAAATTTTTTTTCTTTAAAATCAAGCTACTGACATTTTCAGTAATATTCAAAATTTTTGATGAAACGTTAAAATTGAAATCGTTATAAATTTGCAAAAAATTGCGCTAGAAAAGTTTTTAAAAAAGCAATTGAAAGCTTGGAATGTCTACTTTTAGGTTTCACATTCCTATATTCCGTCAAACTGAATTGCTTCTAAGTACTTGGCTAGTTAACTATTGATTTCATATTTAGTTTTTATTTCTTATTATTTAGAAAAAATATTTTATAAATTATTTTTTAGATATATACTTGGCTTATTTTTTTTTACCTTTGTGAGGTTTTTTTTAGTGGGATATGTATTTTGAATTTCGAATATGATCTACGAACGTTTTCATGCACACCGTGCAACCACCTAAAATTTGGAGCAACTCTGCAAATATTCCCACAACTTTAAAAAAAAAAATTTGTTTAAGCTGGGAATTTTTATTTATGTAGTCAATAATATTGTATTAATATTGTAAAAAATTACAAATTTTTATCAAGTCGTTGCTATATATATATATATATATATATATATCCATATATAAGTATTAATTATTCCTATGTACATTTTTAATATATAAACACAGCACCACTTTTGATTTAATTCATATCACATTTAAATTACCATCATCAATGATATATATGTATCTATAGAATACATAAAAATAAAACACATCGAATAAGTTGTAATTATTCATATATATAATTTATTCATACTAATAATATTTATGTATGCACTGACAAATATTTGCATATTAATAAATAATAAATTATATCAGGACTAACACTTTTTAAATTTATGGTATTATTTTAATAATAACAATTATATCAATAATGTGCAAATACAATGTGTGCAAATACAAATTGTTAAAATTGGCAGTGCATAATATACACTTAATTATTTTGTTTTTTCTTAGATTTATTCAAATACTTGAATTATCTAAATAGAAGATAAGGTGCATCTCTGTATCCTTTCTTAACATATAATATGAACCTAAGAGAAATGTTACTGAGTTATTATATATTTTTTTAGATAAATATAAATTATACATTTATATTTTTGTATAATAAATTATACATATACATAATATTTCATAATATTTCATATTAATACCTTGCAAGTGTCGATATTTTAATTCTCCAATACTTAAGGAAAGATAAGTCTGTGAACATTTTAATGGTATAGCAAGGTATATGTTTGTAAGGTACACTCCTTGGACTAAAATGGAATTTGTTAAAATCTTTAATATTGTGATCATCCCTGCAATTCAACAACGCTTCCACAGCAGATTCTTCCACCTAGAAATAAATTTTCTATTATGAGTGCACACATAATAATTATCCTATATTCAATTATAAAATGTATTATAACAAATATACACCTTCATGTGATACATCATTATCTCGTTGCTAAGCTTATTTCGAGCTTGAGCATCCTGCATCTTTTTATAAACAATACTATGCATTATTGATATACCACAATAAATGCTAAACGCTGTCGCAATCTGTTCGTCAAAGGCATCAAAATATAAGCCGTTTATTTTATTACACAGTTGAGCCACTCCTAAAATATAAGAATCTTATATAATATACTTATAATTTTCATATTTTTATTATAATTTGCAATACTTCTGCGCAACAAATTTAGTATACGTCTAATTTACCAACAATGCCTTTCTCATCCCGTATTGGAAAGCACAAGATATTTCTAGTCTTAAATCCTGTTGCCTCGTCAATACCACGATAAAAGAGGGGATGATTATACGCGTCTCGGATATTAAGTAATTTACCAGTAGTTGCAACATGACCAGCTATACCTTGCCCGATGGGGATTCTCATTTCATTTACATTCTGGAAAACAAATTGTTTATATAGAATATTGACGTTTTCTCAATCATAGTGTATGAAACTAACTATATTTACTTCGTTCGTGCTAATGCCATCAAATACTTTTGCAACTAGATCCTCTTGATCAGGGTCCAAAAGAAATAAGGAACATCTCTCTGCATTTGTCAATTTTCTGACTTCTGCCATAATCTCACGCAAGAGATCAGAGAAATCTCCTATAAATTTAAATTAAAAGGTAAATAAAAAATATGTAGATTGTATATTTAGGAAATTAATTATCATACCTAAATGTGTGAAGAGCTTCCTAGAAACAGCTAATAAGTTTTGACATTGTTGTTTTACACGAGTCTCTTCATAACAATGTAATGAACTAAGCAAATATCCGAGACTAAATCTGCAGGATTTCATTTTGAATACATTAGATATTTCCATTAACAATTGTGATGAGCTATAAATTCCTTCTACAATACCTAAAGCATTCTTGAACTATTTCTGTACAAGCATGCCTAGCTTCATCTCCATCCGTATAATCTACCAGGCACACAAGCAAAACTGTATAATGTTTAAAAGGATGTTGTATTGGGATTATTAAGAGGGACTGTAGTGTTGCATCTGTTATTCTATTAATATATCTTAATAACTCTTCATCAAGTTTTGCAACACTCAAAACTAATGATGTTTTATTTATCACAGCCTCGTATAAAACATTGTTTGTCATCTGCAAAACAAATTTTCTTTTTCCATATTCACAAAAAATATATATCGAATAAAAAATGTATATTATTAAAATTATTATTTTTACAAATATCATACATAATAAGATGTTTTAATATTAGAAATATCAAATATAAAATAACTTAAAACGATAATATTTATCTTATAAGTAAACATCTCATTATTAAAATTATAAAAAATCGATTTATAATCTTATTAAAAGTACCTGCAAGCAATTTCAAGTACTAAATAAATTTAATAATTGGCTATGATAACAATGAAATGTGGCTATGATACATAACAAGTAACAAATGTGTTTCTAAATGCTATACATACAAATTATTAATAGAAAAAAAAATATTTTCTCTATTCCCTATTATTAGAGGATACTTCTATGATTACTTGATTGAAATTGTTTGAATACTTTCTTAATATCCATTATTTTTGTAGAAACTTTTGCAGGAGAAACTTACAAGAAATCTCAATTCTCTGTCCAGAATTTCTTCGCCAATCACATGAATAATCATTTCCTCAGACTCTACCAGTATTGATATGAGAAAGACCAATTTTGCATTTGTTGCATTCTGCACCTAAAAGAAAACAAAATTAAATTAATAAGGAATAAATACGAGAAATTATATACAATCGTAAATTGAATTGCACATATACACATAAAAAAAAAATTGCCCGCTTATTATAGTCGTCTAGCAGACGACTATGATCATTCACGATGCGTTACTATTGGTCAATCAGCGCGAAAACTCGTATCGTGTCGATCATTCAAAGATCGCAATTGCTTAAATTTAGATATATATCTTTAAAAAAAGAAAAATTACATCAATATGTAAAATTGATTTTTATGTAGTATAAAATGCAAAAAATCTGTCATATCTATTGCATAATATTATGAAAAATGAAATATTTTTGTTATCATTCTGTACCAAGATTCTTAAACGTAAAATTCAAGTTGAATATCATTAAATCTTGATTTTTTCTGTCAAATATTATTTTATGCATCATTCTTTGCTTTCTCTGCATTCATTAGAATTTTCCATGGAACATTGACTTCCTTGAGCAAACGTTTTAAGTACTTCATCTTCAAAGTTGGGATCAAGCAAAATATCTATTCCTTTTGTTCCACACATGGAATATTTTTGGAAAACGGTCTTAGCCACTTCCCATAATGAAAGATTGTGTTCTAATATATGAACCAGAGGCTGTGCCGACGGGAATAATAATGACAGATTACTAGAAAATGAAATAATATAATGAAAACAAAATATATAATATTGGAAGAAACATATTATTGAATATACTCACGTAAAGAGAGGAATGACTAGATTAGTAATGAATTGTATTTGGAGATCGGGAATGGATGCACGTTCTCTGTCCATCATTTCCACAGGTGCGTTGCCCATGCTCTTTTCTAAATCTCCTTGCGAAAAGAATTCATCAAATATCTGTTCCTGATGTAGAAAATTATAATTTATTTGTGGGCTACGGATCTATAAAAGATTCAGACATTAATGAACAAGCAATATTTACCGCTGTTTTCTTTGAAACTTTCCAATCTTTGGTTTGATCGCTAAGATCACAACAAGTCATAAGCATTTCAAATAACAACTTTTGTTGTTTTGGATCATCTTTGTTATATTTATTGCATATCATTTCCTGCTTATTTATGCTACGAAAATGGGAAGCTAAATCAGTTGCAAGTATATTGCTCCTCAACAAATCCAAGGCTTTACTGTAGTCGTCACTATCCAAACTTTCAAATATATTGCATCCTTCAGTGTTTAAAATACACATTGTTTGCGCGAGATGATGTCTCTATTAAAAAGAAGAAATAAATATATTTTTAGTTTAAACTAAATTTAACTCAACATTATGTATATATACATATATACGATATCCTGTTTTACCTCCATAACAGAACCCTCTGAGCTATAAAGACTTGCCAATACAGTACCACACAGAGTTTGAAATGAGTTATTAGTTCCTCTATGATCTATGTCATGACATAAGCATGATACAAAAAACACCAGAGCCTGCAGAGGTGTCATATAATGTTCCTCAATAAGTTGCATATTTTTTATCAGCAGATATGCAAAATGTGCCACAGAAAATGCATGTGTCCAATTATGATAAGGTGCATCTCTGTATCCTTTCTTAACATATAATATGAACCTAAGAGAAATGTTACTGAGTTATTATATTTATATATATATATATATAAACGACGCAATTATAAATACGTACATATTTGTTCAGCCGTCGTTGCACCTCCGTATATGGTAGATCGCATAGTTCCTCGATTAGCGAGAGAATCTTTGCCGGATCGGCAATCAAGTTGCAGCTCATTTCGAGGAATTGGATCTAATCGAGTACACATTCGAAAATCTCTCGTGATCATTTCAAAAAGAGACATGACTCGGCGGGGATCGAACGATCGGAGAAGAATCCCTCGACGTTGATAATCTCGCCATGATTTTCCGCGTAAATTAACATTAATTGATCAGGTCTATAAAGTTAATTATGTATATTCACACAACCGGCACAGGCGTCACGAGCATCTATCCACGAATTCGATTAAAATGCGTCGAGCACGACCGCACTACGTTTTTGATTGTGTGTCTATTGATAAACAGGAATCGCGCGCGACTATATCGAAAGAGATTTTCTTTTCTTTTTGCATTAAAAATAAATTTGAGTATGTTCGAAAGAGAAAATTCTCCGCGCTCTCTGATTGGAACGCGATCTAGGGATAAATCTTTAGAAAGATATTTGGGTTCAGAAATACATCGTCCGGCTGACAAAAGAACTGCCATTGATGTGTCTTGGAACGCGGGATAAGAAGAAATTGGAGTTGTTAGATTGGCAACATTTTTAAATTGTTTCAAACAGTTTGTGTGGGAGAATGTTAAATTGTTGACAATAGTTGAAGCGCGACAAATATATTCTTTAGGATGTTTCTTTGACAAATAATGTGTGTCTATTAAAATTTAATTTAAACGGATTAATTATTTTGGTGAAAAAAAGATATTGGAAGATCAAAATGAGAATTTGTTGAGTGATTATTGATTTATTAACATGTCGTTTATTACAACGCACATATTCTTATTTATAATGTCATTTAACAATATGACTTGTATATCATTTAGTGATAATTAATGATAAAATATATATAATGTAATAAATTTCTGTAATTATAACGATGGAGACACATAAGGTTATGTTGGTTTTAATGAAAATGATAAAATTTGGAGTTCTCTTGTAATAATTAAGGTGTAATTTGTGCGAATCATTTAGTCAATTATATATTTTATAAGAATGAATGGAGAGGCAGAATATAATGTTGCCACTAGGTACCGAACAGTTAGAAAACATCTGGATAACTTGGGGTACAAGCAAGCACTGTCAATAGATGCTTTACCTCTGATAGAAACTTTACTGTCTGATCTGATACAAACTACAGACAGTCTTAAACATTTTAAAGCCATTGCTCAGGAGAATATTGAGGTACATTGAAACAAAATAGTATTGCTCCAACTTTACAAGAATACTCATAGTAATTTATGAAAAAAGTTGAATACACATATAGAGTTTTATTATCTAACTTCAAAGATTAATCTTTCAAGCAACTTCAAATAAAGAATCAGTTTTAATGATAAAAACAATAAAATTCACATATAATCTAATGTGATGATATTGCATGGTATGTGCAGGCACATAGTCAGTTGCAATTGACAGTTGATCCCTACAAATGTGATAATGCAAGATTAGTGCGAGAATGTAACCAGCTTCACTCGGATCTGATAGAGGCTAAAGAAGCACATCAGAAACAAATCAAGGATCTTAAAAAGCAAATATATAAGTTAGAATGTGAATGCAATGATTTACAATTGGCATCTTCACATAACATACATAAGATAAAAGAGTTGGAGACAGAGTCGGCTGCCAAATCTAAGAAGATATTAGAACTTCAAGGCAAATGTTTAAAGCCATCTATCATTAATGTGGGATTTTGTAAGTTTTTATTGTTTTATTAATTTTTATTATTTTATTACAAATATCAGCAAAACATATGACACACACTAGTTAATATTTAAATGATGATATACTTTTAAAATTTTTATAGCTGCTAAGAAGCGTCCTTGCTTTCCTCTTAGAAGACCTGTCTTAGAAACTGAGCCAATGCCAAGGGCAAAGCGCAGTGGCTCATTGCCAAAATTAAGCAGCGTCGAACCTAAGATAATAGATATAATAAGCATGGCGGATCATAAGATGAACTGTTTGAATCAGGAGGTAACAAAATTACGAGGAGAGCTTTTATTGCAAACAGATACTATAGAGATCCTTGAAAAACAGGTATACTAAGCACCAGTATTTCTGCATGCATTATTTTTAAACATTTCTTCCAGGAAAAAATGGAAACTTTGTGTACGATAATAGTCATTTATATCTTGCATGCTAAGAATCATTGATGCATGGTGATAATATCTTTAATGAAGCAAGTCTTGTTCATTAACACATTATTATAGAATAAAATATCATTTATAGCTAGCTACGAAAGAAAAAGAAATAATTCGACTAAGAAAAATGTTGGAAGGTGGACGTTCCTATGCTGCAGTTAGCAAGGATTGCACTTGCAAGAAGATGGAAAAAAAGATTGGTGCTGCCAATGATGTTACAGAAAATAGTGAAGTGAAGATCCTTCAACATGCTAAACAAGAGTTAGAACAACGGCTAAAAGGTAGGATACTTATTAAAGTAGATATTTAAAATTATTAGAATTAGTAGATATTTTAGAATTATTAAAGTAGATAAATTTTTACAATGCAGACTTTTTTAATTTGACTAATTTTATGAAAACAATTGATGTATATTCTGTATATTATTTTCTTTAATGCAGAATCTCTAAATAAACAGCATGACGCAATGTCTCAGGCAATGAAACTAGCAAGACGAAATGAGGAATTAGAAAAAGAATTGAGAGATATAGATCATGTTGCATTAGCTGTAGAGGCCGATTGCAATTCTGCGGTTAAAGAAAATAATAGGAGAGTTTGTAGACTTCAGGTATGTTTGACTTTGTGTATGTTTCCAAGACAATTTTTTTTTATTTTCCCTTATATGCTTGTTTAGGAGAAGTTAGAAGATGTCATGAAACAGCTGCATGTCTTAGAACATGAGTTAATTGTAGAACGTAGAGAGGTGCAGGAATTGAGAGCAGATCTAGAATCTTGCAGACTTGAGAAACGTAACGTCCAATGCACGCTAGAATCTACATTAGATGAAAAGAAGAAACTGTCTGATAAGATCAATCAACTAGCAATCATTGGTATGATATCGCTAAATTATTCAACTTTGATATCTCTTTTTTTTTAATATCCTGTATTATTTTTGCCGAGAATAAAAGTTTAAAATATAATATTGCAGAAAAAAATTTAAAGGATGAGATGGAAAGACTGACTAAAGAAAACGAATACCAAAGACAAGGTATTAATCAAATACAAAAATTATTTTTGAAAAACGCAATCATATTATATGGAAATTTCGTGCAAAAAAATAATACATTAAAAAACTTGTTTTATCTTTTGTTTTAGCATTCAAGAAAAATGAAAGATATACTGTAGATCATCAGGGAATAGTTAAAGATGGAGAAATTATAAAAAATACAGACAATTTTGACATGCAAAGATTGATTGATGAAGCAGATTTGAAAATTATGTCTGTAAGATAAAGTAGTTTATTTAAATATCAACCAATCTTATTAAGAATATAATATTAAAAAAATGGCATTTGTTTTCTTTTCTTCATAGTTGCAACAGTCAATCCAGCGATTGGAGGCAGAACGAGATCATTACAAAAAAGAATACATTAATTATCGAGATGAGCAATACAGAGTATCTGATAAAGATAATGTAATAATTAAATCTGAAAGAAATATTACACGAGTATGTTTATAAGAAATAGTAATTTTATTATTTTATAACAAATTGCATAGGCTGATTTATGGACACGAATATGTGAATTGAAACGCGAATTAAGTGATATGGAACAAACTTTAAGCAAAGCGCAACGAGAGAAAGAAGAGCTGTATTACCAAAAAGAGGATTTGGAAGCACGACTGAAAACTTATAAGGATAATCAGAGACAGGCATGTATCCCTTGTAGATCGTGCAAACCTGTTCATACTTGTACCTGTATGTCGGATTCGTCGATATCCGGAAATATCAGCGCAACAAAGGTATTTACGGTTTATAGTAAAATATAAATATGTTTGATTTGCAATTTGAACATTCCAATTTGAATATTACGTAGACAATGCTCGAACGTTTGGAACGAGAGCGGGATACAGCTAAAGCAGATGTTGAGCGACTCATAGACGAACGTGATGCATTGCGGGAGAGACTTAAGGTATAGCGCAGAGATCGAAATTAAACTGTTTAAATATTATCCCAGTCCTTGTTGGTTTCCCTGAAATTTTAATTTTAATAACTAAATTAATAACATAATCTTAACATTTTCTATTCCATTTCACTAATTATAATAGAACAATTAATATACTAATTATATGTATGATTACTATAATTAATAGTGATTTATTACTAATTGTTTACTAATACTTTCCGTGTGTGGTTGCGGCAATACATGTGTTGCGGATGCATGACTGGATAATATAGATGATGTCGGAAGCGCACACAAGTGAACAGCTTCGCCTCAAAGAGAGTTTAGTCGAGGCGGAGACGCGGTTGAAACATACAGAGAAAGAACGACAAGATCTGTTGGTCACTCAGGGTACGAGGAGGGCGACGATAAACGATCTCGAGGATCAGTTGGGCGACGTGCAAGAGGAACTACGCCGTACGAAGCAAGAATTAATGGCGCAACGGACGCAATATTTCCAACTACGGTAATATATCAAATCTTTTTTTTTTTTTTTTAATAGAATGTAATCTTTTAAATCTTCCATCGCAGAACACTGCAAGATCAAACGGATCAAACACTCGGAGACGTGCAAGGTCAATTGTCGCAGACAGAATCGGAATTGAACAAGGCTATGGACCGCAATAAAGGTATGGAGCAACAACAGGCGCAATTGAATGATCAAATCAAGGAGCTGAAACAAGAAATTAATAATCTGCGCGCAAACATGACACTTTTGGATCAAGAGAAGGATCGAC
Organism: Formica exsecta; assembly: GCF_003651465.1. Lineage (NCBI taxonomy): Eukaryota > Metazoa > Arthropoda > Insecta > Hymenoptera > Formicidae > Formica > Formica exsecta. The sequence goes on along the minus strand of NW_021849743.1, from coordinate 833,044 downwards.
TATTGGTAAATGATAGTGCAGGAAATTACATCGCTATTTCACAAATGATGATTTATAAAATCGATTATTTCTTTTTTTGCAGATGGCATTGGACGAAAAAACAGAGAAGATTGCTGCATTAGAACGAGAATTGGTATATAAGGACCAAGAAGCAGATGGGATACAACAACAAATTCGCGATTTACAGCATAAAAATGAGTAAGTACATCTGCGTTTATTTACAACATTAATTCTTAGAAAAAAAGTGGCACATGTTTCTCGAGAAACTCTAAGTTTTAAGTCACGAAACCGTAGATAGTATTTACAATGCTTAAGGTATAAAACATAATAAATAAAGCTTCGTTCGATATAAAACGAGATAAAACTAAAAAAATAATTAATCATATAACATTATGTACAAAACTAAATCCAACGTTATTCTTTCGACTGAAATGTTTGAACGCATTCCACACGTTCTTTGCTAGGTAAAAAAATAAATTTATCTCGTGGAATCTGTAATAAATTATAAATGAGGCAGATTCTCTGCGCAGCCAATCAGATCATCATCGACTTGACGTTATCGTTAAGAAATTTCGCCAGGCTCACCGCGGGTGGTTTTTTTTTTTTTTTTAATAGAATGTAATCTTTTAAATCTTCCATCGCAGAACACTGCAAGATCAAACGGATCAAACACTCGGAGACGTGCAAGGTCAATTGTCGCAGACAGAATCGGAATTGAACAAGGCTATGGACCGCAATAAAGGTATGGAGCAACAACAGGCGCAATTGAATGATCAAATCAAGGAGCTGAAACAAGAAATTAATAATCTGCGCGCAAACATGACACTTTTGGATCAAGAGAAGGATCGACTATTGGTAAATGATAGTGCAGGAAATTACATCGCTATTTCACAAATGATGATTTATAAAATCGATTATTTCTTTTTTTGCAGATGGCATTGGACGAAAAAACAGAGAAGATTGCTGCATTAGAACGAGAATTGGTATATAAGGACCAAGAAGCAGATGGGATACAACAACAAATTCGCGATTTACAGCATAAAAATGAGTAAGTACATCTGCGTTTATTTACAACATTAATTCTTAGAAAAAAAGTGGCACATGTTTCTCGAGAAACTCTAAGTTTTAAGTCACGAAATCGTAGATAGTATTTACAATGCTTAAGGTATAAAACATAATAAATAAAGCTTCGTTCGATATAAAACGAGATAAAACTAAAAAAATAATTAATCATATAACATTATGTACAAAACTAAATCCAACGTTATTCTTTCGACTGAAATGTTTGAACGCATTCCACACGTTCTTTGCTAGGTAAAAAAATAAATTTATCTCGTGGAATCTGTAATAAATTATAAATGAGGCAGATTCTCTGCGCAGCCAATCAGATCATCATCGACTTGACGTTATCGTTAAGAAATTTCGCCAGGCTCACCGCGGGTGGCTGGCAGCCATTCAGCGAGATCAGACTGTTGCTTTCCAGCTCCTCCAGAGCCTCTCCCGAGTTCTCGACGATCCTCTTGTAACCGGGTCGACATTCGCATCTGGCTTTCGGTCGCGATTTTGCCTCTCGCCATAATCGAGCGTTCCTCGGTATTCTTTGTGCGACTAACCATTCGCCCGCGGTGCACGGGCCTTGCGTGTACAGTTTGTAGCAGGTTTTATTGATCATCACCATACCCGGTGTGCTCTCGCAGTCGTCACTATCGGCTCCCACACATTTGCCAGCGTCCCTCATGATACTGGTACATCCGCACACGCCATTATATCCGATCCCGTCGAGGGACGGCCTCACGTTGTAATCATACAACACTATCTGACCGCTCGGGCACGGTCCTCGTGTGCCGATCTTGTAACATGTCTTCTCCTGAGGAAAGTACAATCTGCCGCGTTTGCACGGCACGGGAACGCAGGTCGACGAGTTGATCAGCATATAACCACTCTCGCAGGGTCCTGTCGTGTGCAATCGATAGCATTGTCCGTTTTTGTACAACACGTGACCCGATTTGCATACACATTTGGCTCGCACAATATCCTCCTGTGTCGATGATCGGGCGTCCATAGTTACCACAAAATGATGTCCTTGTGAACATGGACCGACGCCGCCTGATATATAATTGTCGAAGTTGGAAATTTAGAGAGGTGTTATTGAAAAACTCATAGATTTAAAAATCGATTTCAAAGAAAAAAAAAAAAAAAAAAAACAGGTTTCTAATCCACTTATACAATTTATTATTCCATTAAAAATTGAATATTAATGTCTCACCTAATTGATAGCACATTCCGTTCGGTTCATGGTAGTGAGGTAATTGAGAATGGCAGCCGCATGTGCCACCCGGCAGGAACAGTTCTCCCGATTCCAAGCACGGACCCTTGGTGTAGTGCTCGTAGCAACCGCCGCCGCTACCCAGCCAATGGTATCTGCCCAGTTCGCCGGTCGTCGAGCACGAACAGGTCGCTAGACCGTTCTCGCCCACGACGAGAAGCTCGCCGCGCGGACAAGGACCTCTACTAAGCCGCGGATAGCACTTATTGTCCCTGGGCCAATAGATTTCGCCTCTCTCGTCACAGGGTTCAGGATCGCGACATACTCCCCATCGTCGTTTCGACCTGAGGAGGAGAAGGAGGTTCATCATTTGTGTGTGAGCGCACGATCATCTCCGAATGAGAGATTTAAAGAGAGAGGCTCTCTGTTTTTTTCATTTACCCCAATTTACTAGGCGCCTCGGGCACCGGTGCGAAGAATTGACCCTCGGAGCAGGACGCTCTCGTGAATATAGGATGGCACAGGGCGTCCCTGGGCGATTGCGCGGTTCCCGGGG
>NW_021849743.1:816413-829235 GCF_003651465.1 Formica exsecta | reverse complement strand
GCATTCCGCGATCGTTCCGCCGCCATCGGCCGCGGGGCCCAGTTCCATAGTTTCCGGACACGGGGCGCCGATCTATCGCGATATATCATAATTGTCAGAAATCTTTTACAAGAAACGATTATTCACAAATTCAAGATGCAATCTTTTCTTTATAGATAATGAAGATTATAGCATCCCTGCCTGGAATATTTTGTAGCATTTTCCATCGGCCGGCCAGTATAGCAACTGCCAACCGCGCGGTTGTGCGGCGCACGGGTTGCTTGAGGGATCAGCCCACGGCGGTGGCATTATCGCGGTCCTCGCGTTAGCCGCTGATAGAAGGCAGATGATGCATCCTAGGAGGATCCGCATCGCGCTGAAAATTATCGCGATAAAATTACTTTGCTTAGTAAATCCGGCAAACGGAAATTGTGTCACAACGATCGATAGCCAAAAGACAGGCAAAAAATTGCAGTCACGCAAAAATATAATACGATCAATCAATTACAATGTAATATAAAGTGATGACAACCGCGAACGGAAGATACCGATTTTACCTCTCATCTTTAGCGCACGAACGAGTAATTTCACGCGTTTACACCGCGTTGCTACGTGAAGAGCGTTTTGTCGAGAGATGCGACGTTCAAAACGAGACTATCGCGAAATGTCATTGCGTGTGCGGTGCGTGCGTGCGTGTTTGTATGCGAACATGAGTGGGAAGAGCAGAGGTGCGCGCGAGGGCAAAATGACCATACTTTCACTGTTTCACTATGGCAATGGCATTGTCCCTGGCGGCAGGGCTTAGAATGACGACATGTGCTCGGAATAAGAATAATGTGTCGTCTATATAAATGCTTCCCGCGTCGCGAAAAGGCCTTTTCTCTTTTTTTTCTTTCTTTCTCCCGTCTCGCGAAATATCTTACCGACACTTTTGAAGATTTGAGTCTTAAAGGCACACAACAACAATTTTTGCAAATTTATCTAGAAAAATTTAAATGATCTACTCTCGCGATATTCTTTGTATCGAATATAAATTACATATGTTTACGATAACATTTGTAACATATCATTGAACACACTGCTCATTTACAATGACAGCATTTAGTGTCTCTTTTCTTTCTATTTGATAAAAAATCCAGAAAATAATTAAACAGCGCGAAGTTTTATCTAATGCTAGTTGAGCTTTCTTCTACAACTTTCCATCGAGAGTTTTATCCCTTGTTATGATGTTTCGTTAATTACCGGCGTCGCGAAATTAATCTAGCGGTTGTCGTTTAACGATGATTCATCTGGTATGCGTTGAAATAATAATTAACACATCTTGTTAGTTGAGATAAGATAATCACGATCTGATATAATGTAGCTTAACTTTCTCACATTAATATATAATTTTTCACATTTTATAAATAACTTGTCGTTTACGGAAGACTCGCGTCCTGAAAGTGATCCCACATTACCGCATTCCGCCTCTCATAAACACACGCGTGAGTACTCTACGCGGAAAGAGTTATTTTCTTTCTCTATTAACGCGCCGCGCGTCGCTGAATCGATTTAACAGTCGAGCGTGAACAAAGGAGCAAGATCGTTATCCGTGACGTTACACTCCCTCCGTAAGATCAATGCTCGCAAGTGCGAATGCGACGTATTCGTTACATAATTGTCTAATTAACGATCATCCGGCAGGGGCGAATTACATCAGAACTTTCTCGCTCGTAGGATTTCGATCTGTTCACGAGGAGACAAACAGCGAAATCTAATCGCATGATAATAATATCGATATTTTTCTTAAGAATGTAGAAAACGATCTTTCTTAATAAGGAGTCGATAAAACGAGTCGTTTCGTGTCCCTGAATTCTAATGCTCTCTAAACTTAAAATATCCGATAGAAATTTAAATATATAAATTTTTATCTTTTCAACAATCTTTATAATTAATTAATTAAATTCAACGAAAGTTGAAGTTGATCCTGGCAGATTTTACTCGCGATTTATGAATCGAAGTAGCCGAGTCTCGTTTAGCACAGAATCCGATTGAATATCGATACTGCGTATATAACAATAACTACATGTCACTACGAGTATCAAAATTTCGGTGCAAAATTCTTAATATACAATGTATTGTCCGATACAATTTTTTTCTAAGATAAATTTCAACGTGAAGGTGCGGTTTCTGGAAGGCACGCGCCAGAAATTCTCGACCGAAAGCCATCAATTGCCATCGTATAAATTCCTGTTACCCGACGTGTCCTTATTATCGGTTACCTCGCGGCGATGACATTCGGTATAGGTATGCCAACAACTTATGCAACGTGGGGTATATTGCATAATTTATATTTCCTTTTTTAATACACGTTCAGCCACTATCAAAGTCTATCAAAATTGTATACCATCGTAAAGAGAAAATTCGTCACAATCTAATGAGACACTTTTATCTTAAATGATATATGTATATATATGTAATGGATTCTATAAAATCTCGTGAAATTTAAATTATACCATTATAATTAAATGGCACATACCGATGCAAGGAGATACATTAAGCTACTTTCGTATAGTAAAGAGAGAGATTACGCGCGTTATTAGTTTCACGTATAAAATTTTCCATATATAATCTCGCTCTTTTATGGATCAGATTATAATATCTTTCCAGGCCCGCGACATTTGTGCAACGCGTTATTACAATTATCTATTTGCCGTGATTTTATACTTTCTTTGCCGGAGATGATGCACTTTCTCCGTCTTCCGTGTCGTTAAATAGTAATAACCAGTTATTACCGTAGTCACTCGTCTTACACACGCATGTTGTACACGCGTTACTCGGAATCTATGTTACGCTACGAGGAATTTTCTACGATATTTCCAATCACGCTATCATTAAGATCGCGCTTATATAATCAAGCGTAGCACGGCAACGTGCGGCGGGGTGGATTTATATTCCTCGTAAAAAAGAAAGTGTCTACTAATACATCATAATCGATCTGCGCCGCGCAGAAATCACGCAATACAAACAACACGAGATCACGTAACGTCGATCGTTCGCGCGATTTTTTTTGGTCACTGGAGCTTGACAAACACACGTTTCAATTAATTTCTCTTTAATACGTTCTATTTTAACTGAAGCAATGACAAAATATCGCAGATACGCTTTTTATTTAATTCTTCTATTATTTTTTCAGGTCTTCATTAAGTGAAAATAGAATTCCACGTGATTCAGGAATGTCACATTGTAAACACCGTGTCCTTTATGATGATCGCAGCTTCCGAGATAGTGAAAGGAAGATACCAAATGCCGTTTTGTTTAACCTTTCGAAGAATGTTTATGCAATCATCGCTTACCAGTCGATCCCGGATCAATGTGTGTATTATGTTCTAATTATGATATATCTGCATATTTTATCAGAGCTTCTAGTTCAAAAACGTACCTTGATATCTTCATGATATGTCGTTCGACAATTATCGTACTCGCTTTATGTCACGTCACTATTTCACAAATTATTTTTTCTCTCGATTCATCACTCCATCCTGTGCATCCCATATCAGAAGCTCGAGTTGAATCGCATCGTCGTCGTCGTCGTCGTCGTTGCCGTCGTTCTTCTCGTCATCGTCGTCGGTCTTATCGCCGCGGAAAGCTCAGCGAGACTGACTCGCGCTCGTCCCGGCTTCGAGGTTCTATGCTGTTACCTAACTCGACCGAAGTCGGAGACCGAATCCGCCAGTGACATGGACATAATCGTTCGCTATTCGTCCAGTTCTCCCTGGAGTGACTAATACCGGGTGCAATCCGTGCCCGGGAAAAACCGTCTTTGCGCCCGTATCTCTCTTTTTTACCCCATATTCTTCACACGCGTAATATCCTAACCGGATATCACGTGCGAATTACGCGAGGCTATCAGTCAGATATACCCGGATCTTCTCTCAGTAAATCTCTAAATTTGTTATCTCTAAATATGTTAAAATTGTAATTGGGAGCTGTACGAAATGTAATAGTATTTTAAACGTTTGTTTGACAGATATTTTTATTCGTGTTTCTATTTTAGGCCAACGGTTCGATATCAGGTCTGTTTGGAAGAACATTAGAAGGTTCAATGCGTTATATTTATAAGGAGATTGCAGTGTCTAATAATCTTTGTTGTAGACTCAGTCCAGATATAGGAACGAAGATATGCGTTTATTTCTCTTGTAATACGACGATCGCATTTAAGAAAGCGTGGATTGCGTACGTCGCGTTTTGTATCCGGCTGGGCACTAACAAAGTATGTGCATATTTTACTTCTTTGCGCATGCAGCTGCGAGGGAGGAAAAAAATCGATATTCCATGCGTGGGATTTCGAAATCTCTAACGCGTAGATCCAATGAGATCATCTACTGTTTGATCCTTTATTTGTGTCGAACTCGATTTAATGTGATTTTATGTGATTGTACGATATCTACTTTTATAGACATTATTCGCATTTTTTAACTAATAATTTTATTTGACGAATTTATTTATTTATTTATTTTTACGTAATATTACTATTGGCCTTTTGCTTACCTCGCTAAGGTTCTCCTTAAAAAAAATTACCGTTGCGACACTTTCATGCAACATCTTTATTACACGAGGAGGACGACTTTCATCGTCGTTCGACCTCCCGAAACACTCGTCCATCAGCGACGATAGTTATTACGACTCTCGTGGGCCAGTGCGTTTCTTCACTGAATTGTTGCATAATTCGGCACCGGACTCGAAGACAAATCCGGCAACGGGAAACGCATAATCGTCCGACAATCATCCAATCTGACGTGAAGAGGCCAGAAACGAAGCATTGTCACATTTTTTATTAAATTATCGTTGCTTGCGTCGCTGCTTCCTGGCATCTTAAAATACCGTGGTCTTAAAAAATTACGAGACTGTCCCAAATTAAATTTGATTGCAATAAAAAATAATAAAGAACTTTTTTATATATTTTTCTAGATATATAAAATAATCTTTTTAACATAGGATCAACAGTACATTAAATAATTATGAATGATATAGTACATTTTTAATTATAATATTTTAAAAAAACTTGATTTTGAAAGTAATATTGATACTATTGAATTTTTTTATTTTAACGAACTGGTTGTTAAAAAGAGTTTGTAACATATTCATTTTTTATAGAAGATTCTTTTTTTTTTTTTTTTTTCTTTAGAATGTCTTTAATGAGTTTAATTTGTTAAATGGAAATGCTCAGAAATGAAAAGCAAATTTATTAAAATTTACACCGAATGATCGCATTTCGTCCGTTTGAATAATTTTGTGTGTTGGAATCTCAACGGTTCCTCTTCTCACGCATCATCTCTTCGTATCCTCTCACGTAAGTTCGGTTTCGAGGAGAGGAACGCGTGCAATGCCCTTTACCTATAACGGTATTGCTAAACCAAAGAGTGTCTCTTCGAAAGGGCGCGCCCATGCCTCTTCGCATAATCTCTCGAGTTAACTACGAATAATAAAGATGACTCACGCACATATGTCCCCGAGTTATCATCGCGTATTGAAACTTTTTATTTAAGAATTCAAGATAATAATTTTAACCTTGTTCTTATATAATTTGAGTATAAAAAAAACACTCTGCATTAATGAATAGTGCATGTTTGAAATTTAAATATTTTCATAAATAATTCGCTTGTTTTTAGATCATCAGAAATTTACATGTGTCATATTCAAGAAAAATCCAAAGTTAAAAGGGCATAAAATTCTAGGAGTCGTTCACGAATTCATATAATACTTGTAACGGTTGTATCGTACTTTCTTTTAGATTCTTTTAGATTTTTTTAGATTGCCTCTGTAAGCAGGCAACTAGTACCGTTTTCTATTAATTTCGACGTGTAAAACGGTACGTCTTTGGATGAGGCAATCGAGGAAGGGAATAGCGAGAGATCCAGCGGACCCTTCTTAGGGCGATGCACTCTCTGACTCACACGTTTCCACAATGATTTCGTTGTTTTTGGTAAAGGCATACAAACGCAGATTTTATCTCAAACTAAACTCGGTCCTCTCGAGATATAACTTACATCGTACAATTTATAAAAGGATAGAAGATGCGAGTCATTCGTTGGACTATATATCGTACACGCATATCTTGTAGCTTTCACATTTAACACATATTGCGGCAAAAAGTACACATCGACTGTCAATATTTAAATTGGAAGCAAATTTCAGTAATAAATTATGTACTGTAAAAATCGTGATAAATGGATCTCGCGTATTTTTGATTTCATAATATACTGAAATAAATTTTGCTATATGGAGCTTTGTAATTAGACAAGTGCGAAGCCACGAAGAACATTTCTCTGTCGCGAAGAACATCTTTGCATATATTAAAAGAACGTGGAGCACTTGTGATGCTTTCTATGGTACTTTTCCTTTTACGTTATATCGTCTGTGAACTTTCCTTCTAAACGATGATGTCGAAGAAAGAGAGAGTGAGATATGAACTTGAACAATCATGAAGAAGTTGGACGGACAATTAGGCGGTGAATATCCAAGTTCTTAATTGAATTACGTAGACTTGCCATTTGGAAAATTTACATTGCCGAGATGAATAAATGTCTGTTTACACTTTCAGAATACCGGAAATCTTCCGTGTCAGAAGGTACGCGAGGAAAAACTGGAAACTCACTACCGGTATTGCGTTTATGGCGCGATAAATTTCATCGTCGACGACGGCTTCGTCGCTCTGTATGTGGAAGAGAAATTTCCATCTTGTCACAAACTTGTGGAAATGAAAATCATTTCTTCCAGTACCGCGAATGCATTCTTCTGTAACATCCGTGACATAATTTCCATCGTCATTATCGCGAGGTGATAATCCGCCTCGAGGCATGACGAGGACGAATCGTCGAGCGTACGCACGCGATCAAACTATGAGAGAATTGATTATACGAGTGTATAAAATTATCTTCAAGATTACCGGGAAATGATGAGATAAACTTTCCAATTGAGAAAATCAAGCTCTCTCGTTTCTCATATGTAACTTTAAAAAAGTTTCGTCCCATACATTATATAATGAGTTTAAACAAAATTAATTCTACAGCAAATATTAATTAAATTCTTTGAAATTAATTCTTTAGCTGAAAACAGAATCGTAGATTGATAATATATCGCGGAAAATCCGCGCGATAAATGCTTTTCTCGATCAGCGGAATTTGTTTTCACTTTCATACTCTGAGAGACGGCTGCTGCTGCTGCTGCTGCTGCTGCTGCTGCTGCTGCTGCTACTGTTGCTGAGAAGAACGGCAAAAAAGACGAGAGAAAGTCGTCCGGCGTTCGAATCCTTTTCGCGCGCGTCTCAATCGTTGTAAGTCTCGCGATTACGCAAGTCGCGCGTAATCGGCACAGGTGATTGATGATCCACGCGCCTGTCCAGGACACTTTGAGGAGCTAGAACTCCGATGAGCGATCTGTTGGCCTATCGAAAGTTGGAAATGATTGGCTTTCAATAACGCGCGTCAACATTTTCCGCGATGAAAGCTGCGATGATGTTTTGTGTCCAGTTCTTCCGCGAAGATTTCATTTAAAATGTTCAATTTAATGTCATTTGTATCCACGTGTGTGTGTATGTGTATGTGTGTGTGGTATAAGTTAAATAAATTAATATTCCATCGATTTCGCTTTTGACGAATTGTCGAAAAAATTGCACGCACAATCCGATCTCCGTATAAATGAAAATATAAAAATCTTATCACGTATAAGTACTTCATTTCGAGAAAGAGTTGGGAAACGATAGATGCCTAATTCGTTTGCGCTGCCCTTGTCCCCTTTCGCAAATGTATCTTGCGCCACGAAGAACAAGCGCGTGATCCGCATAAATAATCGTCGATTAAATATCTACGTGTGCTAACACACGACTCTATAATAATAGAAGCCGATACTTACAAGGCCGAAGATAATGTTAAATAAAAATTGTATTTATTATATTTATACCCGCATTCGAATAATCTGATATTTATTATTTTGCAGAATAATTTAATTATTTGCTTCGCGCGCGAATAAATCTGCATCATATATTTTTTCGTGCTCTGCAACGGCGGTATTAATTGTAGAATATGCATCGATCAGAGCGCGGAGCGGGAACGTCAACTGAGATCGCTGCAACTAGAGATAGAGACGGTACAGAGGCAGTTCAAGGCCGCGTCGATGGACCGCGAGAACGCGATCCAGGAGAACCGGAAGCTGCAGGACGATCTGGCAGCGATGACCTGCGAGGTGCAGAATCTTCAACGCGAGCTGGAGACCTCGCGCGCCGAGTGCTACGATCTCAAAAGACAGCTGCAGACTTATGTCAGCGAAGTACGTCGCGCCGAGGAACTCCTCAATCGAAAGGTAAAATTCAGAGATATTTTCATTGATATAATAAATACTTGTCTCGAACGTTGATCATCTTCACCTTTCAGGAGAACGAGAGAACGGAAATGCTGAACCATTTTCGCAGTCTCAGCTTAGAGGCGACGGTCTTGGAGAACAGCAATCACAGCTTAGAATCCGAGGCGGCGGAAGCTAAAGGCGCCCTTCAAAACGCGAGACATCAAATAGCCGATCTGGAGCGTCTATTGACCGACAGGGACTGTTTGATAAAAGGCTATGAGACTCAGGTATTTTTCTTTTCTCATAGTGGATGCGAGGAATCATTGGTATTTATCATACTAAAATAATGCACAGCTGAAAATAAGTAAATTCAAGTCAAGACTATATAATAAGGAATACGATTAATTCTTAAGTTGTAAAGATCTCCTCCCCTCTCCCCCTCCCTCATATCTGATGATTTAACAATTTTTCCAGATAAGCAATTTAACGCAAAGCGTCGCTAGCATGGAGACGCAGCTGCGACAACAGATCGAACAGAGACACCGTGCTGAAACCGATCTATTGGCGGTCAGGGATCTATGCGTGAAATTAGATCAACAGAAAGATACACTTGTGGAGCAACTCGGCGACAAAAATACTATAAAGGAACATGTAAATATTTATCTTTAATCCTACTTATTTCTAATTTTTTATACCCGCTAGTTGTTTGATTTCTCTTCGACGGGGCACTTTTTTAACTTTCGCGTAGTATGATGCGCAAGTGTCGAAGCTGAAAGCCGAGCAGAGTATCATGCAAGAACAGATGACCAGAGATCGCGTGATTGTGGAACGATTGGAGACTCTTTTGGACCAAGCGAGGCAGGAGTCCATCAACGCGCAGGCCACTAATCAGGAGCTGCAAAACGAAATCTCCAGATTAAAACAAAAAGTTTCCGAACTTCAAAATAAACTGTGCGCATCTCATTATATTACGTTCGTATTTTATCTTTATATTATATTTCATGTTTACATTTTCTCTTACAGATCATCAGAATCCGCAGAGCTTAGGCAGTATCAGAATCAAGCGGCGGAATACAGTAAACAGATCAGTGAACTTCGTAGACAGGTCACCAATGAGAGGTTTGACCGTGCGAGAAAGGAAGAACAGAGTCGCAGGTATTTTATTGCCATCACTAAAGATGTCCATGTTTACCTTTTCTCTCTCGTCCGCGCATTTTATATCGAGTATTGTCTACTGTGATTATTTCCAAATTTAGAGATTCTGAAGAGTTCACGATTCAACAAAAACCGCTCCACGATCGCGCTATCCTTCCTCAATCGTATGTTAAACCCTCCAGTGACGAAAATGCCGCCGCCGCGTTCAGGTAGAATCAGCATGACAATGATCGCGTTTGAAACCATGATTGATCAGTGCCAATTACGAATCCGTCAGGCAAACAGACTGGTTGAGGAAACCGTATACCGCGATTCCCAAACACACCTGTGTACGCGAACCCGATCAGGAGGTCGGATCGATGAGTCGCGACGATCGATCCACGTCATTCTCACTCGATTGTCGATGCTCTTCCCTCAGGAAACGCCTTCCTTTCGTTGACTTCGTCCCATGTCCCAGCAAGTTTTCCTCGCGACGCAAGGTCGCCGGCGACACGAATAGAAACTCGAATCTTCCCTAGCAGGAAAGTATCGCGTTATCCCTTATAGTTGATAACGCGATTTTAATGTCGAGACTTTTATAAGGATTGTTAGTTTTTTCGAAATAACTTTTGTTACGTTATATATTTGCATACAAATTTGTAGGAAAAATATATATGAATTTTATCATTTACAAAGATTACCTTTTTGGTACAAAGCGATTCGCTCAATCAAGCGCTATCGATAATAGACGAATTTTTTGACGCGATAGGATAATTATGAAATTGTATACACATATCACTGACGTCTGTATTCTCTGCTTGTTTTTACAGGTCGCTAAATTCGAGTCCAGACAGTTTAAATGTAGATTTAAATGTATTTATATAGAGAATAACTATATATGATATCTCTTGGTCCTATAAGAAATAAGGATAACAATAGAACAGATAAAGATACTGCAAAATACATAAATCGATTTAACATATCGAATGTTGGCAATGTGGATATAATTTGCAGATGCGCAAAGAAAAATGCGTCATGACAATCGTATAAATATTGACGATCGCGATATATATTTTATTAACATAATTCTCTATTTAAAATGTGGATAGAACATCCGTTGATAAATCGCACAACTGAGAAACTAAACCACTTTCGAGCAATGAAAAATGGGATACTATGTGACAGTGGCAGAAACTTTGTGCAAATTGAAATTATGTCATAAGCTTTTATACAGGAAAACATGCAAAGGATCAAACTTGTATGCGAAAGATCAAACAATGCATGTACATATATAAATAAATTAAGAGAAAAGATAATATACAATATCAATAATTTTGACGGTATAAGCAAGAAAAAATGAAAAGATCATTATTCTGATATATATAATTTATCCAATTGTGAAAAATGTTTCGAATATTAAGAATACATGGATTACATTGTATGAATTTGTACTAAAAAAAAAAAAAAAAATTAAACTAAAAGATTTAATCAATAAAAAACATTCGAGTCCAGACAGTTTAAATGTAGATTTAAATGTATTTATATAGAGAATAACTATATATGATATCTCTTGGTCCTATAAGAAATAAGGATAACAATAGAACAGATAAAGATACTGCAAAATACATAAATCGATTTAACATATCGAATGTTGGCAATGTGGATATAATTTGCAGATGCGCAAAGAAAAATGCGTCATGACAATCGTATAAATATTGACGATCGCGATATATATTTTATTAACATAATTCTCTATTTAAAATGTGGATAGAACATCCGTTGATAAATCGCACAACTGAGAAACTAAACCACTTTCGAGCAATGAAAAATGGGATACTATGTGACAGTGGCAGAAACTTTGTGCAAATTGAAATTATGTCATAAGCTTTTATACAGGAAAACATGCAAAGGATCAAACTTGTATGCGAAAGATCAAACAATGCATGTACATATATAAATAAATTAAGAGAAAAGATAATATACAATATCAATAATTTTGACGGTATAAGCAAGAAAAAATGAAAAGATCATTATTCTGATATATATAATTTATCCAATTGTGAAAAATGTTTCGAATATTAAGAATACATGGATTACATTGTAAGAAGTTGTACTAAAAAAAAAAAAAAAAAATTAAACTCAAAGATTTAATCAATAATAAACTCTTAGGATTTTCGAAAGGAATGTACATATATAAAATGTATAAATAGACATTGAGATGTTACATTGAAATACGCTCACATTGAGAAAAAATGTTAGCAAATATTGACAGAGATCAGAGACTACATAAAAGATTTAGAACAAAAGAGCAAAAATTAACTATATTAAACAAGTCTTACATAAAGAGATATGAATGATATAAGTGAAAAGAAATATGATGATATCACAAACAAGTATTTGGCATGCGTTTTTCAAAGAACAAATCATTTCCACGAAAATAAAGTAATTTAACTAAATATCTCTAGCGTCTCTCCAAGAGTACAAATTTGTATATTCTCAACTTTTATATTTTTAAGGTTTTGTACACTCAATTTATATGTCGCAATAAATTTTATACTTTTCACGATTTTTTTCTAACTGAAGTATTATATATATCGTAATTAAATATTAAAAATAAGTGGCACAAATGAAAAATAGATGACACATAATTGTTATACTTATTGTATAGTGTACGTACGTGAAGATGTGTGATAAGGCTTGCGTCGTCTAGTTCTTCTGCCTTTTACCTTCGATAATATTTTTGGGCCATTTACACATTCATTCGCAATACGACGGAGAGAAGGGAAACAACCACACAACACTTTATATATATCTTTCCCATATTCTCCTTCGTATTTAGTAATTTATTATATCGTTTTTTTTTATTCCTTTACACAGATGTTTATTTATGATCTCAATGATCGTACGAAACGGTGAACATGTAAACTAGGTAATTACAAATAATAAAAATAAAAAGCCTCTCACAAGATTTTCGTCCTCCTAAAAACGTTCAGCTATTAAACTTGTTTTTATATATTTATATATAAAATACATAATAGAGGCTCGCACAGGGTCCATTATCATACTTTTATGTTTATCCATAAACGGCCATTTTGTAATATAAGACAATGCCGTTTCTCAACACATTCTCTTCCTCTCTTCACGCCGAACGAGTTAAATTAATTACAAAAATCCGTTCCTTGCAACTTCTACGTCTTGTCACAAACTATTATAATACAAGAATCTTTTCCTTTGTTTCTCTTATATAGACGCGTTAAACTTACAATCTTAAGAAATTTACACAGAGGTTTTAACATCGTGAATGAAATACAGGTATTATGTACAAGTATGTATATTATATATGAATATATATATGTATATATATAATATAATATATTATATAATATT